>NC_133771.1:85692342-85982168 GCF_003597395.2 Chelonoidis abingdonii
TGGCGCGGACCTTGTTAATCCGGGCGACATCCGAGCCGGCATGACTCTCCTAGTTCGTGTCACTCTCATATTTTTGAGATAGGCAGGTGAAGCGTTAGGGGGTCTTTTGCCCAAGGACCCCTACTGGAAAGTTGGGTACCAACCGGGATTTGAACCCCAGTCTCTCGTATCAAAGGGCGGCGCTCCTAACCACTACGCTACCCAGTCGCTGTTTCCCTGCTATATATATAGTGGGGAAACAGTCTCTGGGGTATGCAAAAGACTTTTAAATCAGTAATTTTTTAAGATGGACTTTTCCAAATTGATGTTACTTAAGGACGACCTAATTTGAACATGACTGGAACAACCTGCACAGTTCCAACATAATACCTTTTAGAGACCCAGAGGGGAGAGAAGGGTTAGTCACTTCACAAGATTTAAAGTTTGAGAAGGAAGATTTATATTGGCTCTGAGATGGTGGTTCAGACAGATGATAATTTGGTTTCAGTATTAAGACACTTAATCAGATTTAAGTTATAGATTTGATTGTCTGATAAAATTCTTTAGTTGGCATTTGTAACCAAAGAGATGGCCAACTTCTTAAATTATTCCTTTGAATTTAATGATTGATTATTTTTAGTGTTAATTTGATATAACTAATTAGATGACTTAACTCCCATCCAATATGGACTAACTTGTTTGATCTGTTGATCTGGATTTGTCGTAATGCTTCATTTTCAGTTTAGTTTAATATTATTAACAAAAGCTTAGCTTTGGTGATATTGCTTGATTTTATTTTTCTTTATGTGTTTTATTAAACGTAGTTTTCTTTCAATAAGCAATGTGGGTCCAGAACCTTTGAGGATCTGGATGGATACCAACCAGCCAGCCAATCTAAAAGCCTAACCAACTTACCCTTTTAAGTCTCTGGTTCTCACAATAGTGAAGAATCTTTCAGGATTAACTAACCTGAGGTATCTGAATGTTATCTGTTGGTCTGCTTGTAGCATCTTTGTTATACTGAGGGTCAAATTCAGAGGCTCCTGCTAAAACCATTATAAGCCCTGCAAAGATAATTGGGGACAAAGTACAACAAAGTAAACACAAAGTTCTAGAATTTCACTTCCTGAAATTAAGATCCCATTATGCCAGATAAGTGACTTTTCAGTGTCCTCAAACAGAAAACTCCCAGCTATTTCAATCTCACTACATCATGAGCAAGTCCCTACTTTGAGTAAGATATTCAGTAGACCCAGTACTGCCTCCAGTGTTACAGCTGCCTTTGGTGTAACACCTGACAAAAATCAGTCAAAGCAACTCTGGGCTGCAAGATGGGCTTTCCACATGATATCACATCTAGCAGGACATGCTGATGGTTTTAAAAGAAGTAGACTTGTCACATATTTGCAGCCCCAAAGACAGCAAAGTCTCTGGTCCCATCTCCCTCACAGCAGCTGAAGCTGTTGTGCAGGGAGTCTTCTAATGTGAGGGGAAGTTTGCATAAGCACATCAGCTGAAGTGGCTGGGGCTGTCTCTCTGCACCCTCTAAAGTTCAAAAAGGTGGTGTACAAAGAGGGGCGGGAGGGAAGTATTGTTTTCACTTGACATTTTCTGTTCAAGCTTTAGCAAGGGATTTCTGCATTCACAGAAATCACCCTGAACTGGTGACTCCAGTCTTGTCGAGCTGGGCCCAGCTCCTCAGTCTGGGCTTTGCAGCCTGGTGCAGGGATCATGCCACCACTCTGACTTAAACTGGCCAAACCAGAGTGGTGCTGTGACCCTCATGTTCCTGGTTGCAATGCCAGGAACGGGAAGATAGGCCCAGCCATGCAAGATAAGGTTCAAGTAGTCAAGATGTTGAAAATTTACAACACACAGGCATGACATTCTGTAAAGCTATACTGCCTATCCTTCAAATTCAGAGTCAGCTCTATACTGGGATGCTTCTGTCTGAAGCCAAGATAAAGTGACTAGATTAGTTTTTTCAAGTGTCTCTGGGAACCTTTAATTCTAAAGCAAATATTGTTAAGTACTAGATTTTTTTTTTAATGATTAAATTAGATGAACCCTTTGCAGTAAAAAGTAGTTCTAAAAACTAATTCCTTACACATGGACAGCAGGAATTACTTAAATGAAGCCAGGAAGATTTAGCCATCCTTACCTGAAAATTTCCTTTCAAACCTAATTTCCCACATGAGAGAGTTAACTATATTTTGGAGGAAAAAACAATAAAATTTCTTCTGCTACAGGGCATGGCAAATTCCACCTAATGACCACACCTAAATAGCTGGATGTCAATTTCCATCTCTGCTCTGGATGATCCATTTGTCTCCAAGGTGGGACAAACCTGTGGACCTTATTACTCGAAGAAAGGAAATTTTCAGGTAAACAGATACATTTTCATATTATTCTTTGTGCTAAGGTCTACAGAACTGTTACAATGGGATTTAGATAGTCTCTCTCCAGGATGCACACAGTAGAATCAGCCTTTAAATGTGGCTATCCGAAATGAGGTAGATTATATATAAATATCTTCTTCATACTTTAGTGCCCAAGGGAAGACGTCTGCCAAATAAAAGGAAATGGCTTTGGCTAAAGATTGGATGATCAATATGCAGAATGAGATGAATGTGTGTATTGATGGTCATATGGCCATCTAGCTGATCTCAACAGAGGAGACATGATTAATCTCAGAGAGAGTGTTAGTGCTCCTAAGGACTGTACTTTGATGTTTAACCAAAGGAGAAATATTTCTTGAATTTACTTAGGGAATGAATGCTGACAATGGTGAGGACTACCTGTCTGAATTGAAAGTATGTTGGAGACATCTTCCGATATCAAACAAACACTCAGCTGATTGAAGAATGCAGCCATCAGAAGGCCTACCCTACTAGATAGGAAATATGACGACACCTCCTGCAGGGGCTTGATCTAGGTATTGCTGTAAGAAGCAGAAGGAGGTTCCAAGGTTTTTCTCTGTGATCTTGCGGAATCCAATTGATGCCCTCAGGTAGCATCTAGTGTTGGGATTTGTACATAGCTTCCTTTTTACGAACATGATAGAACATTATACAACAGAGACTTCACCTTTTTACTCACAATAAAGTCCTCCTGGAGGAACTTATGGGTATGTTTCACTGGTTTAACATGGTAGTTAAACTATGTACTAGCTAGAAGAATAAATTCTCTTTGCTGCTTTCTCTTTTGAGGTGAGTGAGAGAACAATCACTTCATCCAAGTATTCATTTTAAACCTGTCTGGTCCCAGATGGAGGATTAGATTTGAAACTTCAGATCTCTGTGAGATAGAGAGATCTGGAGATCCAATGCTAGGTTAATCAGGTCTGAGAACTATAGTCTCTTCAGCTAGAAAGGCTGAAACAGTATCACTGCTACTCTCTTATTTCTAGCTTTTGTACTGTTCTGGGAAGCAGTGGAAAAGGGGAAGACACACATAGCTGGGACCTTGTCCAACTTTATGAGAGGTCATTCACCACCTCATATCACAGATCCTGACACAAAGAGAGGGCACAGTGCACTTTATTAGCTGTTTCCAGATGCAAATAGATCTATCGCCAGCTTAACCAACTGAATGACGATAAGTGAGATATATCCGGATGTAGGAACCATGCTGCTAATCTGACTTCCACCATGTATATCTTGGTGTTCATCTCCCCCTAGATAGGCAGTGCACATAGAGAAAGGAAACTGTTGCTCCACTCAGGACAGGAGAATTTCTCTGTGGGGTAGGGGCCATTGTATTCTTCCCAGTTATGAAACCCTATGAGACAAATTGACTGTCGCAACCAGAACAGATCTGTTTTCCATGAAAGGAGCAGTGCCCCAAGACTTCAATAAATCACTGTCTTCCAGCTCATGGATGCTGTGCTCTCTTTCTGGCACCCATTCCCTGAACTGAATTGGAAATATCCATTTAAAATAAAAATCTGACTCTCTACATTCAATAGTTGTGGCAGCAGACAAACAACTGGAGCTAGATCTCTGCCAACAGATGATAGGGCAAGATGCAGAGGATATCTGGAATTACTGGATAGGTAGCATATGAACTCTAGATCATTGAAGCATGCCTGTCTGAGATCAGAATTTGCAACAGGCTTCAATAAGAAAGGAAATTTTGTTTGTTAAACCACTTGTTCTCCAATATGGCCATCTTCATTTTCTGTTAACATTCTCCTGGGATGAGATCTTGTACCTGAGATAGCATTCTTCCTCAGCCCAAGTCTATGATTGTCTTCCCTCGCACACACACGAGAGAGAGAGAGAGAGAGACTGTCTAGATTCTAAGATACCCCAGGAACTGTATTACTCAGTGTGTTTACTTCAGCATTCTCTCTGTACAGAACACCCTGAGCAGAATATTTTCCAGGAAGACTGAACTTCCATCTTCCCTAACGCCAATGTTATTGCTACTATGATGCTGCAAAGCTCACGTAAGATCAAATGGTAGCAACTGAAGTCAGGGAAAGAAAAAGGCTGTCATTCATCTACAAAACATAAGAATCGTCTGACAATGGTAAAATAGAAATTGTGTGAAGACAATCTTCCTTTAGGAACTTACGTAGATGTTTCAGACAGGGCCTTGCTCTGTTTGTCCCATTCTCTGAAGCTAAAAACAGGATGGGGAGTGTCAGCTCCAATCTGAAGTAGATGGATGATTTCCATTACGATGTAGCCTTTCCAGGGGTTGAAGAGATAACAAATGGAACAACAGTTGTTCCTGTAATTCTTACACAGCTCCAATGGATACGCCTCTGGACATTAAGTGCTCCCTTCCCAAGGCGTGTGAGAAGAGATATAGAGCTTGATCAGGGGTCAGCAACCTTTCAGAAGCGGTGTGCCAAGTCTTCATTTATTCACTCTAATTTAAGGTTTCGAGCGCCAATAATACATTTTAATGTTTTTAGAAGGTCTCTTTCTATAAGTCTATAATATTTAACTAAACTATTGTTGTATGTAAAGTAAATAATGGTTTTAAAATGTTTAAGAAGCTTCATTTAAAATTAAATTAAAATGCAGAGCCCCCCAGACCAGTGGCCAGGACCTGGGCAGTATGAGCGCCATTGAAAGTTAGCTTGCGTGCCGCCTTCAGCACGTGTGCCAGAGGTTGCCTACCCCTGAGCTAGATCTTGCCTAGGGCAATTGCACACCTCCTAAGTGTAGTTTCATAATACTTAATACACTCTTGCCTGAAAGTCTTCTTCAATTCTTAGTTTTAAATATATTTTACTATTTGATTCTATAAATTGTTCTGGATTGCTGGCCTTCTTTCCTTAAGGGGTGGAGAGGTACACACCTAGAGCAATCAGTACAAGTCTATGACCTGGTCTTTTTCTGCATTTATCCCGAGTTTGTATTCTCTACAGGTGAGCAGGGGAAACCAGATACGGAGGATTATCCACTCTGCTGCACTCCATGAAAGCGAGGAGAAAGGCCAGATATTATTTCCTGTTATTTTTTCCCACAGGGGTCTCTGTTCTGCTCTGCTGGGAACATAGCCTTCCCCATACCTTGCGCCTCCAGGGATCAAGTGTTACAGGCTTGTGGCAGTGCAAAGAGCCCTCTGCAACTTCACTGTCACAGCACCTCTCTCTCACTCTTGTGACAGGGGGATGCAGAGGGCTCTTTGAGCTGCCGCAAGGCCAGTGACACCCAACCTTACAGGCATAAGATGGGGGTAGGTGTCCTGCACTCAAGCCAACTGTTACCATTGGATTTTTTGTTGTTGATTTTAGTGTCAGCTGAAATCCATGTTTACCAATTTCTGTTATTTTAAATCAAATCTTGCCAAGCCTGATGACATGGGATCCACATGGGACAGATAAGTCTGTGCTTCCCCGGGAGATCTCAGATATGAGTAGGGTGAAACAGGAGACAGAGAACCTCTCTTTCACCTCTGGTTTGTCTTGGCCTACGTATCTCCCTGCAGTCTACAGGAGCACCAGCTGCTACAAACACCTCTGAAAGTAAAGCAGAGCTGAGGGGACAATCTCTTAAAAGGCAAATGCAGCCATAGGACATGGCTGGACATTACGCAGATATTTTACTGAGTTAAATTGTTAGTCTACAACAGTGGTTTTCAACCCTTTTTTCCCCACATTTGTGGATCCCTAAAACATTTCAAATGAATGATGCGGACCCCTTTGAAAACCAAGATTAAAAATTGTAGACCCGTCATTTTCAAAATAAAATTTGGAATCTCCTTCAGAAAAACGCTGCAGCAGAGAAGCCTGGTCTAGCCAGCAGCCACTGTAGAACCAGAAAAACTGGAGGGAACTTCAGGAGATGAGGCATTCCCCTTCTGCCAGTGACTGTAAAGTCTGGTTCTGGCCCTAACTGGCAAGCAGACTGAAGTACCTATTGTAAAGGATCTGTGGACCTTAGCATGAAGAAAAGCAACTCTGATGATTTAAAACACCTAGTCATACAGTATTCTCATTGCCCACAGTGATGATCAACTCATCTCCTCCCTTAGTCCCTTAATCCTCAAGAAAGGGGAGGGAAGAGAAACATTTTAATTGCTAAGAAGATGCATAGGCAGCACAGTAGGACACATGAACAGAGTGGGCTCACAAAATTCAGTTTAGTAGTAACAAATGTTTATTACTGCATTTACCATATAGTTTTCAAAATACTCTACAAAAAGATGCATAAGTATTAGTATCCCCTTTACAGACAGGGGAGAGAACTCAGGCAGAGAAGAGGCTAGTTTGCCACCATAGAATCATAGAATATTAGGGCTGATGAGACCGCAGGAGGTCATCTAGTCCAGGGGGTTCTCAAACCGGAGGTCAGGACCCCTCAGGGCGTCACGAGGTTATTAAATGGGGGGGGGGTCACGAACTGTCAGCCTCCACCCCAAACCCTGCTTTGCCTTCAGCATTTATAATAGTGTTAAATATATTTTAAAGTGTTTTTAATTTATACGGGGGGGGGGGTCACACTCAGGGGCTTGCTATGTGAAAGGGGACACCAGTACAAAAGTTTGAGAACCACTGGTCTCGTCCAATCCCCCACTCAAAGCAGGACCAACACCAACTAAATCATCCCAGCCAGGGATTTGCCAAGCCAGGCCTTAAAAACTTCTAAGAATGGAGATTTCACCACCTCCTTAGGTAACCCATGCCAGTGCTTCACCACCCTCCTAGTGAAATAGTGAACCATACTGAGTTCAAGTTTCATATGCTCAACTCCAAGGCCCTTCACAACTCTGTCCTTTCTTCTTTATTCACTTGTGTTAATTTTGACCCACGTACCGTCCTCTCCACCTACAATGCTGATTTCATCTCATTTAGGATGGTCCTCTGGGTAGAGTGCTAACATAGGACTCAAGAAAACTAGGTTCAATTCCCTACTCTGCTATAGACTTATGTGTGACCTTGGGTAAGTTGGCCTCTCTGTGCCTCAATTTCCCATCTATAAAATGGGGTTAGTAGCTCTTCTCTGCTTCACAAGTATGTTGTGAAGATAAATACATTAGACTGTGAAGTGCTCCAATACAATGGTAACAGTAAATAGATATTGATAAACTTTAGTAGAGCCCCTGTCAGATTGATTTAGATAGGAAATTGTGCTCACCACCTGTGCTTGACAACTGCCTAGATGATTGAAATAATTGTCCCTAGTTCTCTGAGCCTGGAGGCTTGGGCCTCTCAGGGAAGGGTTCTCTACTTTACTTCCCCAGTCAGCCCGACAGAATAAGTTTTTCCTTTCTGCCTTTGGCATATATTGTAAGGTATATCTGTTCCTCTAGGTATTTTTCAGGGCATGGGTTAAGCAGGGAGAGTTTAGTTTCTCTCTATTGTATTGCTAGGAAGTTTGTCTTTTGACATATCACAGAGTATAGAAAATATATCATAACTTAGGCAAAAATTTCCTTTCTTCGAGCAGGACAGACTGCAGATCCATTACAATACGTCTTTCCCCTGCTTGCAGTTCCTTCGAGGCAGAACCAGACTTGTCAATTATGACAGGTTTGGAGTAGCCACACCCCTGAAGACCGAGCCAGTCTGAGATGCTTCCAAAGCTGCTCTGTCGAGTTATTTCCTTTAAAACTTTAATTCACAGATTATTAGGTAGAACAAGAAATTCAGATAAAAAACTTCCTACTGCTGAGTATCTTCACATTTCTCCCTTACCTTACAGGGTTTCCCCCCATTTCTTTGTAGTACAGAGGGAGAGTGGCCTCCATGTTCTAAGATAATAGGATAGCAATGAAAAGGAAATCTGAAGAGAGAACTGCTCCTGTGCTATAGAAATAAGTAATTCTGGAAAAGTTCACTCTGGAGATGATCTCTAATGGGTGGAGTTCACTGCAAGTTAGCTCAAGTGTACTAACTCAAGCTAACTGCACTCGAGCTAGCCTAGCTCCAGTGAGAGCAACCACGCTTCAAAACACCACTCGAGTTACACAGAGTGATTTGACTGACATCACACAGTGACTGGATTGGCAGATTAGTTTAGATGATGAGTTGTTGTAATTCAAGATGTTGCACCTTCACTGTATTACTAGCTCAGTCTTAAAGCACCACTTAACTCGAGCTAGAGATGTGTGTGTGGGGACAGGAGCCAAGTTAGGGGTAATACTCAAGAACTGTGCTGTGAAGACACCTTTAATAGGCTCCTTGACCCTCTGTAAAGAGGTTCAGAGGAAGCCCTCACATAGGGAAGCCCTGGTATCTCACTAAATCCCAAAGTGAGCAAGGTAATGTTACATAAGGGCTGATTCACTTCTTGCTAAAGAAGGCAGAGGAAATGGTCAGAAAGAAGTGGTCAGCCAAGAGGCCCCCTACAGCCTGCTTGTTACTCCATGTCTGGGGCTGCTCTCTCTCTCATATCCCTCTACAGCTGGAGGAGAGTGAAAAAGCAGTGGGACATGGCCAACCTATGGCATGAGCAGGGTTTGGTTAATGAAGGCACTTTTGCGCTCTTCCTTGAAATCTTCTGTTTCTCTGTTTGCCTGTGAGCGTTCCTGCCAGACAGCCTACCTAGATATGCCGCAGCCAGCTACCGGAGTACCAAAAAGGGTTTTTCCAGCAATCTTGTTCCAGAGCCCCCAAGGCAAAACAACACCTCAGTAACTCTCAGCATTCAGGAAGTCAAATATTAAGAATAAAGAGAATCCCATTTTAATCATTGTGTTTTCTGGTTGCTCTAGCAGGTCTGGTAAACCCTTCAGCTATTGTAGACAGATGAAACTAACCAGGTCTTCAAGGGTGCAGTAACTATCACCCTGCTTTGATTGATAGGCCTGATTCTGCCTCCAAAGGGGTTAGACCCATTGTGAGAGTTCTGCAGACTTTACCTATAAAGATTTTTTATTTAAAAAACCAAGTATAAGTAGACAGAAAATTAGGCATGCCATACACACTGAATGAACAAGTCATCTGAAAAGGACATTCCATGTTTTGGCATGGAGCCAGGTTTAAGTCTTTCAGCGCAGATATTTACAATGACAGAAACTTTGGCTATGATATTATGTCTGGTGCCTCCGATTCTACATTTAACTCTTTGGTAATAAGCAACAATGAGTCCTCTGGCACCTTACAGATTAAGACGTATTGGAGCATAAGCTTTCGTGGGTGAATACCTACTTCGTTAGATGCATGCATCTGACGAAGTGCGTATTCACCCACGAAAGCTTATGCTCCAATACGTCTGTTAGTCTGTAAGATGCCACAGGACTCTTTGTTGCTTTTTACCGATCCAGACTAACATGGCTACCCCTCTGATACTCTTTGGTAATGTAAATGTTTAAAAATACTCTGGGTCCCCAGAATTCTAGTATTTGGGATTTTTCCAACAGTAAGCTTATGAGTGACAGCATGTTTACAGCAGGAGTAAAGAGGGCATGGAGACCTAGGTTACAATCCTGTTCGGCTTTGGCTCAATGTGCAATCATGGACAAGTCAGCTTCTGTGCTTCTGTTTAACCAACCTTACAATGGGGTTACATTAATCACCCCATATAAGCACTGAGGTATTCAAATGAAGAGTGAACCCCCAAAGAGTTTAAAAGGCAACTTCGTACCTTTAACCAACTTCACCCTGTTTTTTCACATGCCTTTTTTACTTACGTTTCAGATCCATATTTCGTGTTTTATAAACAAAATATGTATAGATTTGAGTTGTGCGGATGAGAATCTGATCTCCACTGTAGCGTATTGATCGGTACCACCAAGAACCCTAAGACATTCAATAAGGATATACTGTGTCAAGGATTAATCTTTTAATTATAGCTATAAAATACTATAATACATTAAAGCACAACTAAATTGCTTTTCAATTCAGGATTTATTCAGAACCAACCTCCAATATTCATATCCAAAACAAAAAAATTATATTCACCCTACAGAGTCTGAATTTGTCATCTTAACATAGTCATGATAGAACAATGTCAGATCAATTTCAGTTTTGTAAAAATCAGCTTTTACCAACTCTAAGACTAAAGGTCGTTCTAACATTTTAAAAAAGTTACCAAAAATATCCCCCTGAAGTGTTTATAAACCAAAGGTTGCAAGATTGTGTTAGCTTATGTCAACCAGAAGGTGAAAGTGGCTAGAAACATACTAACTGTTCTGCATTCATTCTTCAAGAAATCTAATCAACAGTATAAATTAGGTGAAATAATTCTGAAAAATTATTTTTATCTAATGTATTAGCATCACAGCTGAGCCTTTCTAGCCTAGGAGATTTACAGCCACCCCTCCCTTTCCTCCAAATTTGGGGGACTTCCAAATGTAAACAACAACTTCAGCTTTTATATTTTTAATTTTTCTAGTTCTTTTTCTTGCAGAGACAGACTTGAAAATGTAAACTGATACAAACCAGTCACTAAAGTTGAAAACTCGTCACCTAAGCTTCCTAACAACCACAGGTTACTCTCAGTCCCTACACACACATTTACAGCACCTTTTCTTCACTGTGCCTTTCACTTTGGCTTCTGCAGAACAAGAGTTTTTAAATAAGCCAGTTATGGTCTTTGATGGGCCAAGACAGCTTTGTAATATCAGTAGAATATGAATGGTCAAAATAGATTAAGCTCAACAGTCTGATGAATTTGTACACAGATTCATAAAGGTCCCACTGAACCTTTGAACTGGTGCAAATGTTTACAATACTTTTAAACAAAAATAGTTCAGATATGAAACGTGAACACCATTTCTAGTGTGACCAGATTTTCAAAGGGGAATAAAACAGAATACTACTTGTTTTAAGGGAGGGGTGCTTATGTGATTTTGACAGATAGAGGAAAGAGAAAATGGTGCCCAATCCTCTCGTTTATGTTTTCTGTGCATTTGCCTTCTCTTTTCTTTACCCCTACTTTCACCTATCCTCCAATCCTCTCTCTCCATACCCTGAACCCAAGTCTTCTCCCCTCCCTATAACCAATATTATCTCACTGTTTCCTTGTACACCCCCATCCATCTCCACCTATTGTATCTTGTTTTATATTTAGATTGCAAACTTTCTGGGGTGGGGACAGTCCTTTGGTCTGTGTCTGTACAGCACCTAGCACAATCAGGTCCTGGTCCTTGACTGAAGCTCCTAGGTACTACAATAATAGAATGAATACATGTGGTGATTATTTGTATCACATACACTCACTTCTTTGTACTCCCCACTTGCTCACTTTCCCCCACCTCCTACATCCTGCCACAATCTAGTGCTGCACTGTTGGGCAGATAAGGTCAGCAGAAGCACGGTCTCTCCCTAGCCCACACTCTGGTTCAGTAGCCACCTGCCATCAGTAGTGGTGGAGCTGAGCTGCCTGTAAGCTGGCCATGTGTAGTAGTACCCAGCGTCTCAAAATTCCATATGAAACTCTGTGCATGGGAAAAGGAGAGCACAAAGGGAGTTTTCACAGTGAGTGTCCAAGGAAGAGGGAGAGAGAGAGAGAGAAAGCTTTCACACAACTGAAAGTTGAAATAAAATTGTTACTACACAAAAATGAACATTATAAAACAAAGTTATCAAGAGAAACTGAACCATCAACTTGTTCCATCCCTGGAGTAGCCTTTGTTCAAGGTTGAGGCTCAGCAACAACCCTGAATTGCCTTCAAATGCCATAGATGAAAGATATTCCCCAATTGTGAGGAATGAGGAAAGAAGCTATGCAGCAGAATATATAGTGTTGTAAACTTTCAGGATAGTCAATGTTTCTTCTTAAATCCCAGCTCTTGGAGTCCTGAGAACCCCTACTTTCATTTAAAAAGTTTTTAGAACCTCAGAATTTCAGAGAAAAGCCTGACAAAATGAATCCTGAAAAGTCAAATAGCCAGAGGCAGATGAAAAGAATCCAGCAGTTTTTAAATATTTCATGTTTCAGCTAATATTCTGAGGACCTGACTCATGACTTCTGACTGGGGCTGACAATACTGTGTACATATAAAAATACATGACAAAGAGATGGGCAAATTCTACAAACAATGGGTCATAAATTTCAACAGAATTAAGCACCATGGTATAGCATCCTTTGTCATAAAAGCTTTTCTGCAAGTGCACTTAAAATGGAAGCAAACAGTTACTAGACTGTAGACAAAGCTGTTTCAGGAATAAGACTTGAGTTCCTCATTCCCCACCATTCATAAAAATAAAGATTTTTTCCTTTAGTTTAGGTAATACTTACCACAACAACTGGAAGAATAACCATAAATGCTAGTCCATATACCAGCAAAACCTAAAAAGAAAGATATTTGATATACACCAGTCTATTACTAACTATATTTCATACAAGAAGTTTTGTTACATACATATGCATTAATTAGCTACATTTATTGCTGTAGAAGCCATCTTGAGATTTATGATTTTGAAGGCTACAACAGCTAAATGGATCAGAAGCAAGATCTCATTCAGAAATTTTCAATTTACAATTAAATATAGTAAGTGTTTTGTATGAGTGCATTCTTTAAAACGCCTATCTGTTGTCTTGGATGGGTTGTTTTAATTATCCAAAAGTTGTCTGCTAAGCAGTGATTTTATGGAAAGGCATCTAGTTATTCTATTCTTGAGGAAGTAGGTAAGGGTCAGCATTAACGTGTAGCAATGTAATGTAATAGAAAGGATTTTTAAACTGTGGGTGCAGAATTGCTAGGATACAGTAAGTTGTATAGAAATTAAATGCTACATCTCTATATAAAGAACAAAAAGTTGAATCATGTATATTTGATTCTGTGCTTGCACAGATTGCCTAGGAAGGTTGCGGAATCTGCATCACTGGAGATTTTTAAGAGCAGGTTAGACAAACATCTGTCAGGGATGATCTAGATCAGTGGTTCTCAAACTTTTGTACTGGTAACTCCTTTCACATAACAAACCTCTGACCCCCGCCCCATAAATTAAAAACACTTCTTTATATTTTTAACACCATTATAAATGCTGGAGGCAAAGTAGGGTTTGGGATGGAGGCTGACAGCTCATGACCCCCCTGTAATTGTCGCAACCCTAAACCTATGCTCAAACATGGCATCTGTATGGCCAGTTGTTGGTCAAGGGGTCACATTGGTGCTGTGTGCAACACCGTAGTGCCGTGTGCTACTCTATGGTGTGGTGTGCAACATTATAGTGCCATGTGCCTATTATTAAACCTTCTGTCTGGTCAATTGTGGGTCAAGTTAGTGCCATGTGCAAAAGAGTACGGTGTCGTGTGCAAAAAAGTAGTGTGCTGGGTGCAGATCCTGTTTACGTCAAGGGCACCAGCTCGGAACCTGGAAGGCGAAGGAGCTAGGGACCAATCAGACGCTGACATGAGTAAGAGTCTTCAAATAAAACTATGTCTCATGCCAAAAACGGCAGGAGTATCCACACGTTAGCTGAAAGGCCTGATCACCCTTTCAGCCTGGGTCTCCTCTGGATTTTGCCGGCTCATGTCGTGTCGTTTCGTTTTGTTTTTTGGATTATTTCCCACCAATTCGTCATGCTCTCGGTGTCTGTACTGCTGGTCAGCTGCGCTTGGAGTGTGGTAGGTGCATTTTAATTTCTGTAAATACTCTGTTTGCTTAGCCTCTTCCTTCCCTTTTTCCCTTCTCTTACTTGGTGCAAAGTTGTGTATACAGTATATGAGAGCCAAATCGTTGTACTAATTGCTGTTGTGGCTGGTTGGTGTATTTTACAATATTCGGTTAATGGGTGTACAGTTTACTCAGTTTTGTGTATCTGCTTTGGATTTTAGTGAGTAGTTGATCATAAATCGTTTGGTTTCTTGTTGTTGGATATAAATAGACTGTTTCAAGTTGTGTATGGTTTTATTCTGATAGTATTTTTAGTCGATAAATTACTTTTCCCTGGCCCAAGTTGTAACTTATCCCCATTAACAAACAGCCATGTGGTTTGAAATTTCAATCTGTCACGTTTTGATTTTCCTCTCTCAATCAAATACTTACTTGAACCTGCATTGGTCTCGGACAGTAATAACTGTGTGACCTCCTGAGGGGTCCCAACCCCCAGTTTGAGAACCCCTGGTCTAGATAATACTTAGTCCTGCCAATAGTGAAGGGGACTGAACTAGATGACCTCTTGAGGTCCCTTCCAGTCCTATGACTTAAGCTATTCTATGCAACAGCAAATGTACACTTATAGAAGGTATAATGACCAGGCTACCATGTCAACATCATTTCTGCATGTGTTAGCACCATACTCCCAAAAAGATTACAATTAAGCTTTTTTTTTTTTAAATCACTTCTTATTCTCAAATTTGCTCCATGGAAACAGGGAAGAATGATACACTCTAAATGAGTGATGATGGGCCTGAAAGTAGAAACATCTGATATGTCAATACATACTCACATGCATAAAGTTAAGTATGGGTTTAACATACTTGCAGGATTAATGCCTAAGGCTGTGTCATGGGATCTTACATAAAGTTACATTAACTCACCAAGAGAGAATTTTTCTGATCCACAATCCAAGCTGGCAATGCAATACCAAAGCTCGTAGCTGGAGAGAATAAGAGAAAACAAACCTGTTACAAATGGCAAGGAATTTTTTTTTTAAATCAGAGGGACTTTTAAAAGAGGGTGGGTGGAGGGAGAAGGTTGTCTCCATGTCAGAACTTACCAGCAAATTTCTAAAATTCAGTTAACTAAAAAGGTTTTGGAAATATGTCTACTAAAGGATGCAGAGAACTGATAAGAGTTTCTGAAGCTATGAAAATTTCACCATAACTATTTTGGCTCACTAACTATGTGCAAGATGTACAAATACATCAAAGAAGAATAGGTGAATAGAAGGATTTAATTGGTTAATACAGTTGTCCAGATTCATAATGCTTCCAGTGGTACAAACACCTACAGTACAGTAAATACTTTGATGGGAAAAAAACGGTTAGCTATCTTTCTATAATTGTTGTTCTGCAAGGTGTGCTGCACATGTCTATTCCACTATAGATTTGTGTGTGCTCTGTGCACAGTTGTCAGAACATTTTTCCTAAGTGATACTCATCAAGACGGTTTGAGTGCCCTCTGCCATCATGTGCAGGTATAAGAGGGGAGAGTTGTCCCCAACTCCTCTCAGTTCCCTCTTACCACATAGACTCCAGTAGAGAAAGGAAGGAGGGTGGATCATGAAACGGATATTTACAACACATTTCGAAGAATAGTTATGGAAAGATAGGCAACCACTTCAAGTGATTACATGTCTTATTCCACTGTAGGTGACTCACTAGCAGAACAACTTGGAGGTGGGCTTGGGATCTACTTCAACAGAAACTGGAGAACACCACATCCCAAAGTGGCATCTCTCTTGGACTGATGGACTATAACATAATGAGAAGCAAAATGTGTGCACTGATGATCAAGATGCCACTTTGCAAGTGTCCAGAATAAGTACTTTAGGCAGAAAAACTGGTGATGCTGGATGCACACTAGTTGAATGGGACAACGTCCTAACTGGTGGAGTCACATTAGCCAACTTGTAGCATAAACGAATGCACAAAGAAATCCAGGATTAAATCATTTGAGTGAAAACTAGTTGGTCGTTCAATGCAGTTTTGTTACGGTCACAGATGGAGTGAATACCTAAACAACTTAATACAGGTCAATGTAGAAAGCTAAAGCTCCCATCACATCTAACAAATGAATTTTCTCATCTCTAGGAGAGTGAGGCTTTGGAAAGAGTCAGTAAATAAACTGCCTGGTTAATGTGAAAATTAGACACCACCTTTGGCAGGAACTTAGGGCGAGAGTGGAGGTAAACTTTATCCTTATGAAAAGCTGTACAGGGAGGCTCTGATACCCAGGCTCTCAACTCACTCACTCTCCTCACCAAGGTAATCACAGTTGAAAATAACACCTCTGTAGCTAGGGAGCAGAAAAGTTAAGAGGCCCAAAATGTGGTCCCCATTAATTTTGTCGACACCAAGTTCAGATTCCATGAAGGAACAGGATCACGTACTGTGGGTATAATCTGTCCAAGACCATTAAGAAGCCTAATGGTGATAGGGCTGGGGAAAAGGGATCTACTGTCCGCTAAGGGGTAGAAAGCAGACATAGCTGTCAGATGTACTCTGATACAGGTAACTGCCAGATGATGTTTTAGGTGTAAAAGGTAATCTAAAATGTGACTGATGGGAGCTTGTTCCAGGGGGACATCTTTCTGTTGGGACCAGAAGTATTACTCAGAAGTACTTCCTGAACATACTTAGAGCAAGCCCTTTCTAACAGCGTTAACCATAAATTATCCACCTGTCAAGTTGTGGGCTTGTAGGCTGGGATTGAGCAGGTGCCTATGGTCCTATGAATCATATCTGGGTCAAACAGGAGAGAAAGTGGAGGTCTGAATGACAAGCGTAGCAGAGTCAAATACCAGTGTTGCCAAGGCCATGCAGGTGCTATGAGGTGAGCCTGGTCTTGCTTGATTTTGGACAAAACTCTGGGCAGTAATGGAATCAGATGGAAGAACTCCATCCTGTATGCCTTCCAAGACAGCAGGAACTTATCTGTCAATGAGTCTTGGCTAAGACTTCCCTGGGAACACAACTGATGGCATTTCCTATTGGCCTTTGTTGCTAAAAAGGTCCACTTGGGGAGTCCCCATCAGCTGGAAGACGGATCCAGCCATGTCGGGACTCAGCGACCACTCATGGTCATCAGAAAAGGATGTGCTCATCTGATTTGACAATCTATTCTGCACCCCTGAAAGGGAAGCGGCTCTGAGGTGAATCAAATTGGCTATGCAAAAGTTGCACAGGCATAGCTGAGGCAAAAACACTCCTCCCTGCCTCTTTACAGAAAACCAGTCTCTGTGCTGTCACATAAGACTAGCAGATTTTTTTCCCCTTGATATGTGGAAGGAAGTCTGAACAGGTTAGACCAACAGCTTGCAACTCGCTGACACTTATGAGTCTTTAGATCTCTGAAGACCTACAAATCTCATGTGTCCTGTCCCATCTCCACTCTCGCCCACCCCCCACCCCCAACCAAGGGGTGATGCGTCTGTGACTAAAGTGAGCATTGCTTTCGGGGAACAAAGAACTACCATACAGACTTCCTGAGGGTCCATCCACCGGTCCAGAGACAAAACTAACATTGGTAGTCAAACCAATATCTAAATGATGGCAACTTGGGGCATACACTGAACCAAGCCATCCTTGCAGCTTTCTGAGGTGCAGTCCGATGTGCTGCACTGCATAGGTACACGCTGCCATGTGTCCCAAGAATCTAAGGCAACTGCACACTATGGTCAGAGGATGTGCCTTCAATTCTATAACTAAGCCCCATAGTGCTTTGAACCACAATTGCAGTAAAAAAGCCTTGGCCTTCATAAAGTGTAAGACCATCCCAATAAATTCTATTCTCTGTACTGGTTTCAGGATTGATTTGTCCCAAGCTACTAGGAGCTCCAGCACACTGAATGTGCACAGGATGATGGATACACTGGACAGCACGAGTCTGGAACCAGCCTTTGACCAGCCAATCATCCAGGTACAGGAACATGTGGACCCCTAATTTTTGATGGTGTGTCACTTACTGATTCTACAGGTTTATCTGGTGATAAGGAAGATGATGCAACAGCAATGCCTGCTCTGTGTCTTGTGGTGAGGGAGCTGCCCAAGCAACTTCTAGCTGCTTCGTACTGATTCTGGTATTTAAACACCAGAGAACATCGCCTGAGGTGCCGAAGCTTTCAGTACACACTTAAGGAAACTAACTGAGGTGGGTGAAGAGAAGTCGTAGCAGGAGAATGTGGCCCTGGGATCTACCCTTATCCATGCCACTGCCCCCTACGAGGCAGCCACTACTGGGACTTCTGTGAGATCTGTGACCTCCAAATCTCTGACAGAGGTTATGCAACCCACCTAGACAGGAACACAGAAGACCACAACACCGAGTCTGAGGAAGACGACTGAGTCCTCTCATAGTGGGGGAGCAGAGCCCATTGGAACTGGAGATAGGTGGCCAGATCCTAGAGACGGTGATGCCAGGGATATCATTGCTGGTTGTACCTCGATTGCACTGGCTTCTAAAGTACCAAAAGCTGAATGGTAATGATACTGCAATGCTGCTCACAAGGCGGAGTAGGAACCAAAGAATCGGTACTGATTGAATATCTTCCTGCACTGCCAGGGACGCAGGTACTGAGAGGTTAAGCAGTTCTATTGTGGCTGCATACGCCTCTGGTGTCATTAATACCAGTACTGATCCGTGACCACGGTGAGTTTGTAAGGATACTTCAGTGCTGGGCTTTGATGGACCTGGAACAGGTTCCAGAGTCAACAATCCCTCTTTAGATGAGAAGTTCTCTAGAGAGTGCCTCCTTTCAGAGAGTCTCTCTACAGTCCTTGCCTCTAGCTGATCACTTCTATATCCCATCCAGTCCACTAACACCACCCACCACTCACCACACTAAACCCAATAACCGAAATTAGATGAAAATACTGCTGCCCACGAAAGACTAGACTACTAAGCACCATAGGCAGAGAACAGGAGAGACTATAGGGCACCAGTGGAATGGCAGGGAAATGATCAAGTGAAATATCTAGATAACCCTGACAAGTCACCCACATGCTGTACAATCAGGCGAAAGCCTCCTCAAGATCACTGCCAATCTGACCTGAGGGAAATTTCCCTCCCAGCCCAACATAGGACAGTCAGCTAGACCCTGAGCACATGAGCAAGAACCAGCCAGCCACGCACTTGAGATGCAGAATGCCTGGAGCGACCTCAGAGTCCTGGCCCACTCCATACAATGTCCCATCTCCAGCTGTGACCATCCCTGATGTTTCAGAGGAAGAAGATTAAAAAAAGCTGAATATATTGAGGGGGAGGATGGGAATCTCATCCTTACTCCAGCACATGGCTGGCTGAAACCCTGAAGCATGAGCTTTTAAGAACATAAGATAAACTGGAACTGAGCCCTGCTCCCTACCATCACAAGCAACCCCATCATACAACTACACTCAAATTTGGCCAGCTCTCTTTCAAAGCTAGTTAAGTTGTTTGACCCCACAACCCCTACAGGGAAGGCTGTTCCAGAACCTTGAACTTTGTACTACTGAATTTCATCCCATTTCTGTAACTCCAGTCCTTCTTCTCAACTTTCTTTTTGCTAGACCAAACAAGCGAAGCTCTTCTAGTCTCCTCTCATAAAATAAACCCTCCATTCCCCAGATCATCATGGTAGTTCTTCTCTGCACCTGCTCCCATTTAAAGTCATCTTTCTTCAACATGGGTGATGAGAATTATACACAATATTCCAAATAATGTCTTCACTAGTCCCTTGCACAATGGCATTAATATGTCTCTATTTATACTAGAAATGCCATGCCTAATGCATCCTAGGATTTCATTTGCCTTTTTCACAGCCACATCACATTGGTGGCTCAGCCATCATGTGACTGACCCACACCCCAGATCTCTCTTGTCTGTTGCTTCCAACTGATTCACCTCCATCTTGCAGGAGACATTATTATTAGACCCTAAGTGCACATTATCATCTCCTTCCTCTGAAGCATCATGGACAACTGTGACTGGAGATGGGACACTGGAAAGCATGGGCCAGGGCGCCAAAGTAACACTGAGCCTTCTCTCTCAGATGCTTGGGCTGCACCTTGCTCACATACTCAGAGCCGAACTGACTGCCATATGTAGGGTGGGGAAAGAATTCCCCCCTCCCCCCCCCACCTTGTAGCAGGAATTTTTATTATAAGACCTTAAGTGTATGACCTTGTACAACTGAATTCCATCCCATTTCTGTAACTCCAGTCATTAAGGTCATACAGATCTTCCTGTATAATATTCCAATCCTATTCTGTATTGATGATGCCTCATCAGCAAATTTTATTAGCATACTCCTACTTTTTGTGCCAAAGTCATTAATACTAATATTAAATAAGCTTGGTCCCAGTACAGGGAGGGACTCCACTAATAACCTGCCTCCAGTCCAGTGACTCACCTTTCAGCACAATCCATTGCCTTCTACTCTTTAGCCACTTTCTTATCCACTTTACAATTCTCCTACTGATCCCCAACTTCCCTAATGTAACTAATTCTTATCTGATACCATGTCAAATGCTTTACTGAAGTCCAAGTATATTAAATCTGCTGCACTTCCCTTATCTAAAAAAGATGATCAATTATTTTCTCAAAGAAGGGTGAATCTTCAGTAAACCCAAATTGCATTACATTACCTTTACCATTTTATCTCAGTGAATTTAATTATTCTTTCCTTCACAATTTGTTCTAAAGCCTTGCATTCTTCTGAGGTCAGACTAGCAGGTCTATAACTACCCAGATCGCTTTTTCCTCCCGTTCTTAATTATAGGTATCACATTAGCTATTCTCCATTCTTAAGATATTACCTCCCAATAGACAGATTCATTACAAATCCCTGCTACCGCATTAGTAATCTCACAAGCCAGTATACTGGGATGGCAATTATCAGTCCCCCTGACCTGATCACATCAAGCTCTTCATGTTTTTCTTCTACCTCAGATGTGGTAATTTCAATTTTTAGACACTCACTTCCATCAGCCTTACTGCCTTCATGCACGTATTCCATATTATCATCCATATTAAAAGCTGAGACAAAGTATTCATTTAGTTCTTGGGCCATAGCCAGATTATATATAATCTCCTTCCCATCAACTGCATAGTGGCCCAATCTCATTCTCCCTTATTCTCTTTTTATTTATGTAACAAAAAAACCCTCTATTTTTAATTTCATTGGTGATGGCTATTGCAGCTTGACTTTTAGAAATTTGCATTTTATTCCTACATTTTTTTAACCTCCACATTGTAGCTCTCTTTTTTTGATCAACCTCTTGTTCCACTCCCTATAGACTCCCTGCTTACTCCTAACAACCTTTTTGAGGTAGTTATTCATCTAGCTGTGGCTACAAGTTATTTCCTCTTACTTGGAATGCTTATTTCGGACAAGTTTTTATATAGCTGATTTTAAGAAATTCCAAATCTGCTCCACATTTAAATCCTTGAGCTCTTCAGTCAAGTTGACTTCTTTAACTAATTCCCTCCATTTCCCAAAGTCTGCTGTTTTGAAATAAAAAAAAAACAACACAGTTGATGGCCTGGTTTTGATTATCCTTCTATTTAATTTAAATAATCACTCAATCCAAGGTTATTTCCTACAACTAACTTTTCTATCATGTCCCCACTATTTACCAAAAACAAGCCTAAATTTCATCACTTCTTGTAGGTTTAGTGACAATTTGATGAAGAAAGCAGACCCAATTATTCCTGGATGTGAGAGATGACCAACCAGTACTAGTAGGATTTATTCTCCAATCTATACCTGGGAAGTTAAAGTCTCCCATTATGGCACAATTCCCAAAAATATTTTTCTCTAATATTAAAGAGATCCCTATCCATATCCAAGTCTGATCCTGGGGTCTATAGCAGACCCCTAGCACTATCCTAACAGAGTGTCTTTTACAATCTTTCCCCTTGAATACCTTTGGTGTTGGTAGTGTGAAAGTAGAATAAATTATATTGTAAGAATAGAAAGGATTAAAGAAACGTTGTCTGTACCTTTAAGCAAAATTGTTGGAATGTTGCAATCCAGGTGTCAGGAATACAGACAATAACATAGAACAATTGCACTGTTTAAGGGCAATTGGTGAAATATTAGCCTTAGATCGATAACTGTTAGTAAGGAAGTGGGATATGCATGCTGTGCCCCAGGTGATTTTTACTGTTTTTTGCTTTCTTTGTCCCTTTGTCTAACTCCAGATCTTTTATCTGTATAAATAAGACTGTTTAGGCCTTGCATGGCTGCTCACATTATCTGGGTGTATTAGCAGAGCGCTGTGCTAATAAAACAGAGTGGTCTGACAAACTGAGAGTCCTGAGTCTAACTTTGACAGTAGTGACCAATAGATTGCTGTGCTGGTTTTGATAGTAAGGGATGTAGCTTCTACACATTCAGCTACTTTTTTTTTCGCCAGTGTTTTCTCAAACATCCTCACAGCTGTAAACTGGGATGCAGAGGTGATCTGCTTGAGATGATTGATTGTTATGCATGAGTGTAACCCAGCTTCCTTGCAGTCACTGAGTTAGGAGATATTGCTCATCACCACTCACATAAAAGTGTCTGACCAGGACATAACCCAAGATGTCTCAGTCCAAGTGAGAATCATACCCCTAAATGACAAGCCACTTGCTTGCCACTAAACACATTTTACTTTCTAAGGGCATGGCTACACTTGCAGATGTAGAGTGCTTTGAGTTAAACCAACCTTCGGAGACTGCAGTAGGCAAAGCGCTGCAGTTTGTCCACATTGACAGCTGCAAGTGCACTGGCATGGCCACATTTGCGGCACTTCAGCAGCATTGGGAGTGGTGCTTTATGGGTAGCTATCCCACACAGCATCTCTTCCCATTCTGGCGCTCTGGCTTGCATGAAGGAGGCGGAGATGCGGGGCACTCTGGATCCTGTCCCAATGCCCCGTAATGCATCAGTTCGCATCCCAGCAATTCCTCTGCTTCCACGCACATTTGCCACCATCTTTCAACATTTTTTGTGCTGCGCGCTCTGTCTTCCCTTTCGGTCTGCAGGAATGGAGCCCGAACTGCTGAGGAATATGCTGACAAGTCTCACCAGCACGTCACGTTTGGCAGTCAAGTTACTCCTTAAGATCCAAACTGATAGTGAGAACTCCGATGACTATATCAACTCAAGTAACACATATGATACAAGGTTGCTTGTGGCATTCAAGGACATGCTCACCACTGTGGAATGCCGTTCTGGGGTTTGGGGAAACAAGCACTGAGCGGTGGGATCACATCGTCCTGCAAGTCTGGGATCACGAGCAGCAGCTGCAGAACTTTCGGATGAGAAAAACCACTTTCATGGGACTGTGTGCTGAGCTCGGCCCCACCCTACAGCACCAGGACACAAGATTGAGAGCTGCCCTGATGGTGAAGAAGCAGTGGCTATTGCAATCTAGAAGCTGGCAACTCGAGACACCTACCGATCAGTCGCTAACCAGTTTGGAGTGGGAAAGTCGACTGTTGGACTCATGTTGATGCAAGTTTGCAGGGCCATTAATCGGATCCTGCTCAGAAGAACTATGACTCTGGGTAACGTCAATGACTTTGCGGCTGGCTTTGCACAAGTGGGTTTCCCTAACTGCAGAGGGGCAATATTGGGATGGGATGCATATTCCAATTCTAGCACCAGCCCACCTAGCCTCCAAGTACATTAATCGGAAGGGGTATTTCTCTACGGTTCTCCAGGCGCTTAGGGATTACTGTGGGCATTTCACTGACATTAACGCAGACTGGCCCAGAAAGGTGCATGACGCACACAGCTTTCAGAACACTGGCCTGTTCAGGAAGCTGCAAGCCAGGACTTTTTTCCCAGACCAGAAGATCACTGTAGGTGAAGTTGAAATGCCTATTGTGATCCTTGGAGACCCCACTTACCCTTTAATTCAGTGGCTCATGAAACCCTATACAGGGAGCCTTGACAGCAGCAAGGAGCAGTTCAACAACAGACTGAGCCGGCACAGAAAGAGTGTGGAGTGTATTTTTGGCCATTTAAAGGGTCGCAGGTGCTCTCTGTATGGGAAGCTGGACCTGGCCGATGACAGCATCCCCGCTGTTATATCCGCGTGCTGCACCCTCCATTACATTTGTGAAGGGAAGGGTGAAAGCTTCACTCAGGCATGGACCTTGGAGGTTAAACACCTGGAGGCTGAATTTGAACAGCCAGAGAGCAGAGCTATTAGAGGGGCCTAACGTGGGACTGCAAGGATTAGGGATGCCTTGAGGGAGTAATTTGAGGCTGAAAGCCACCAGTAATGTCTGGTGCCCTGCACAGGAGTGAAGTGCAGTGGTTCCAATGTTAGTAGGAATCTGTATTTGCTCCTCTGACTTGCAGTGCCTGTTGCTTTCCTGGGCTAAGGTATCTTTTACTTTATGCAATAATAAATAATTTTTTCAAAGCCAAAAAATCCATTTACTTAAAAGAAAATTCATTTATTGAAAAGAAATACAATTGCCTTGGAAACAGAAAGGGCAAAGGGGTGAGGTGGGGAATGGTACAATCACAGATTTGCATATGTCCTGTTATCATACTCAGCCTTCTGGTCTGGAGCACTGCACAATGAGTGCTACATTTCAGGATGGCTATACTGCATGGTGATGGGGGTTGAGTGCAGCGGGTAAGGGTTGTAATTTTCGGGGCTGGATGGCGAAGCTACAAGTGTTGGAGGCAGCTTGTGGTGATAAGAATCCAGATGTTGGGGAAAAGTGGGTTGGAGGTGATATGGGGGCACAAGGAAAAGCGTTTTGAGATAAGGGCTATGGCGGAGGGGCGGGCGCGGTAGCTCTGCCTGCGTAGCTATGAGCGCCTGGATCAAGTACACTTGGCTCTCCATGATGCTTATCAGCCAATCCGTACTTTGCTGCTGCAGCTCTGCACTTTTGTGCTGAAAATCCGCATTGATCCACATTCTGCTGGCAGATCCTTTCACTCTCCCTCCACTCGTGCGCTTTTAGATTCTCGTTAAGTGACTGCTGCATTACTTCATGCAGCATGTCTTCTTTGCTTCTACGTGGCCTCTTCTCAAGTCTTTGCAGCCTCTTGGACGGTGATAACATGGATGGCTGAGATCTCAAGGTTGCATCTGTAAAGGCACACACCAGATAGAGCAATGACTCTCCCATACTTAAGGAGGGCAAACACAGTCTACAAAATAGCATAATTTGCCTGTCCCAAAGCGAGCACACAACCCACAGGAGCCCCAAAATGGTGAGTAAGCAGTAGGGATCCAGAGGGAATGATTGCTTCATGGCTGTACTGTCCTCTGGGTTTCCGTGCCTTGGGAAGAGCCAACAGCTTCAGGGAGCCCCTATACTGAAACTGTCCCCACATTTTCCACAGGAGTTTGTTCTGGAAGATCTCGCTGCTGAGGGTGGCCTGGGAAGCAAACGAGGGTCTTCTACTACAATGTGGCTTCCGCCCTGGCTCATATGCAGCTTGCCTGTGTGCAGCAATGGTCCCCCCCATCCCTCACGGCACAGTGGCACGGATATATTAGCGTGACTGGGCCAAGGACCACAGTGGCTCTCCCAAGAAACCTGCGCAAGCGCATTGCCCAAGTTCTGTCTGAGACCTTTGAAGAGATCACTGAGGCCGATTACTGCAATGTGAGAGAGCACATCAATGCCCTCTTCCACGTCTAGGCATGCATGCAGCCCTAACCCTCTTTGCCCCCAGAGCCTGCACTGAACAATTTCTTCCCCAAAATAAAAGCCACTTACCAGGCATCTTCTCTGGTGTTTGTCCTTTCC
Organism: Chelonoidis abingdonii; assembly: GCF_003597395.2. Lineage (NCBI taxonomy): Eukaryota > Metazoa > Chordata > Testudines > Testudinidae > Chelonoidis > Chelonoidis abingdonii. The sequence continues at coordinate 85,718,086 of NC_133771.1, forward strand.
CAAGCACCAGCCACCACAACTGGCTACTTTCCTCCTAGCTTGAGAACAGCTCCTGGTTCCATGCATCTAGGGATTCCAAGGTGTCTTCCTCCGCCTCAGCACCCTCACTCCCGCTTTGCTGCTCCTCCTCCTGCCGCCTTGTTGAACTGGGCTCTGAAGTGCCCATGGGTGGGACTCAGAGTGGAGGTGGGGTCACCCCCAAGTATCACGTCCAGCTCTTTGTAGAAATGGGAGGTTGCAGGGGCAGCACTGAAATGGCAGTTTGCCTCACAGGCTTTGCGGCAGGCATTCCGCAGTTTCTTCACTTTAACCCTGCGCTGCAATGCATTCCGGTCATGGCTCCTTGTGACGCTGCACTCTATATGATTTTATGAAAGTATGCTGATGAGTGTGAATATAATGTAACTAAAATATGCTTCATGCAAACGGTCTCTTGTAAGGTATCATTACAAAACTTATAATCTACTGAATGTGGTCATCCTATTTGTATAAATATATCACTCTTGCATCTGAAACTAGAAATATGAAATATAACTCTAAGGGCCTATTGTAATTATGCAAAGTGTGGGCCATTAATGGTGGTTTGGAATCTCGATGGCTCCCATCAGCCAGGACAATTGACCGCGCATGGCTCTGTTTGCCGGCAGGCCTGCCTGTGAGTCAGGCTGGGAGGAATGAAGGCTTGGGGTCTTACACTGACATGTGATCATGTCACCTGAACTGGACTCCACCTTTAACATGGTGTTTTTCCATTGAGAAGGAGGGGTGGGAACCCAGAGGGACAAAGGATTCCAGCCTTATGCAAAAGCTATAGAAGTGGGTGGAACAGAACAAAGGGGAGACAGCCATCATGAGAAATCCCCTAGCTACCACCTGAGCTGGAACAAGGGTTGTACCAGGGGAAACGATTGTGCCCAGACTAGGTAGTCATCCAGTCTGTGAAAGAAACATATTGAAACATCACTGAGGGTGAGATTTTATCTGTATTCAGTTTTATTGCTGTACTAGGCTTAGACTTGCATGTTCTATTTTATTTTGCTTGGTAATTCACTTTGTTCGGTCTGCTACTACTTGGAACCACTTAAATCCTACTTTCTGTATTTAATAAAATGACTTTCTACTTATTAACTAACCCAGAATATGTATTAATGCCTGGGGAGCAAAAACAGCTGTGCATCTCTCTCTGTGTGTGCTCCAGAAGGCAAACAATTTATGAGTTTACCCTGTATAAGCTTTATACAGGATAAAAACAGATTTATTTGGGGTTTAGACCCCATTGGGAGTTGGGCATCTGAGCGTTAAACACAAGAACACTTAAACTGCTTTCAGTTAAGTCTGCAGCTTTCGGGCACATGGTTCAGACCCTGGGTGTCTGTTGTTGAGCCAGACACACCAGTCTGCTCCAAGACAGGATGCTGGAGTCCCAAGCCGGCAGGGAAAGCAGTGGCCGAAGTAGTCTTGGCACATCAGTTGGCAGCCCCAAGGGGGTTTCTGTGATCCAACCTGTCACGCCTTTCCGTCATATCCCTTGATATCTACCCGAAGGTATCGTAATTCCTACGGCTGGAGCGCAGCTGGGACTGGCCAGCTTCCTCCCCCCAAAACACTGAAGAGGTCCAGGACCTCACCATTGCTCCATATTGGAGATTGCCTGGTGCATGGAGACATGGTCACCTGGACGCATGGTCACCTGGAAAGACTTGCTGAGAGCATTCCACACCTGGCTGAGCAAACAGGAAGGGTCTTTTCAAAATTCCCAGAGAATTCAAAGGGCAAGTCTGATGGTTGGTCACCTGAGGGTAGGGCAGCAGAGTTCAAACTGATGACCAGAATGGCTAGAACAGGCATTGTGGGACACTTCTGGAGGCCTATCAGAGCACATTAATACACCAGGGCATCCACACTGGCACCGCGGCACTCCAGGGGGGCGCATCCAACGCTATTCCACTCACCGAGGTGAGTACCGGGAGCACTCTAGCCGCGGAGTCAGAGCGCTCTACGTGCCTTGCCAGTGTGGATGAATCATGAGTTACAGCGCACTAGGCTGCTTTAATGCACTCTAACTCACAAGTGTAGCCATGCCCTAAGTATAGGAAAATCTTTTGGTGTGAATGGCTATAATTGAGAATGAAATTTATGTGTAGCATTTCCTCACTTGGCTGGCTTACAATGAAGATGCTTTGCTTTTTTGGCATCTGAAATCTTTGGAGTTTGCCAGTTACTCTGCAGGATGCAACAGGTTCTCTTTTTCTTTCAAATCCTCATACTCTTGGTCAAACCTTCCCAAGGTGGAGAAAGGCTTCAGGCAGGTTCAAGGGCCAGTCACGAATGTGCAGCTCAAAGCCTCATGCACTGGCAAAGCAATTATTGGCTGTTTGTGGCAGCAGGACATACCTCATCCTCTGAGGATCCTGAAAGCTGCCTATAACATCTCTTGGACTCAATGCTTACAAGGCTTCTTTGCTGTCACTGTGAGGGGCAAAGGGGCCTGCTCAACAGGTGCTGTACTGGAAAAACAGTGAGCTTCTAACTGTCTTAAGTGATTCCTTGGCTCAGGAGAGGGGCTAGAAGCTGAAATTAATTTGCTATTGCACAAAAAGGAATACAAATGTATTACAAAGTGGTCAGGAGAAACTGACCCACCAGTCTGTTTAGCCAACAGAGGCAGTAATTGAGCTGTCCTGAGATGAAGGGCAGGACTTACTCCTTAAGTCTCCAGCAACAACATTGCATTCCACATGTGGGAAACATTACACTTAGCCATGACTGAGGGGAGAAGCTGTGCAGTAGGAAAAAAAAAATCCAACAAGGTTTGTTAGTTCTCACCTGTAACTTTGCATTTAATCAAAATTAGAAATTTTCATTTAAATGTTTCCAAACCAGCCGCAACTCACCTCATGTAGACATTCATTATAATATTGGCTTTCAAACTACAGTGTATCGACAAGTGGTCTGTGGAAATCTGGCTGGTCACATGGTGCTAACCCGACTTTTTTTTTAAGCTACCAAACAACATTAGATCCTCATCAGTCCTGCACCATCAGATACATAAGGCAGAAGTCAAATAGTGTCAATTGCCACTCTGCTGGGCTTGTTTTTCCAGGTCTTTTATATTCAGATTTAATCATACCACTTCAGCCGTTATTGTGCTATGGAGTGTGCCTCTGGTCAGCATCTCCATCTCTTGCTGGGTTGCCAATGAAATGTTAGTTTAGGTAGCTTATCAGGCATTCTTAAAAGATATCCCAAATATGTGTCTCTTTCCTTCTTTTCTACTTGCATTGTTGTATGTAGTTGTGCCCATTCTAGGAACTGTTCATTACTTATTCTATAAGTTCATTTTACTTTGAATACTCTACACTGACACCTGCACTGAAAGCTGTTCAATTTGTCCTAGACAGACTCATTTTTCCCTAGGACTCTGTCCCATATACAAGAATGCTTAGTATGTTGCGTCTAAAGATCTTAAGTTGGGTCTTTTTGCTAATCACACTGGAGTGCCATACTGTTTTGAGATGTTGAGATACGGCACTTTCTTTATCTATTCTGGACTTTATATCAAACATGCACTATGGTGAATGACATTACCCAGATAAATTTATTAACAGCTTCTCAAGGCTTCACCTTCCAAGTAGATAAAATCATCAGCAGGTAAATGAATGTTCTTAACTTCAATTTTTATTTCCTGATAAGACCTATTTGTTTGGCAGAATTTGAGAGAACATCTGTCTTTCATTGCATATCTGCAACTGATTTATTTATCAGACACATGTTTTCTGCAAAGTTTAAGTCTCCAAACTCATGATCTATCCACACAATGCCCATTTCCATACCTTCACAAAATAAAATCAGAAGCGACTTGTAACAGGATAGCTGGCCTGAAACTGAGCTCAGCTCTCCTATTCCTGCTCAGCTGCTCCCTGTTTGAGCTAATTAAGAGTGTGGAGCAGCATCTGGGAAACTATAAGAAACATAAGAGTGAGTTAAAAGGGTCAAAACAGACTGATTTGGTCAGGAAGTGAGATTCCTGGGAGAGGGCTGAAAGTACAAGAGCAACAAAGGATTTTCTGTCTGAGAGAACCAGGGTCAGAGGGCTGAAGGCAAGGAGCCGCCACAGAGGGAGATGCCTGCTGCCTCTAAGGTGAAGCAGAGGGCTGAAGGGAGAGAGTAGTGGAGGGGCTTACCCACTGGCATCTCATTGCCATGAAGCTGGGTCCCAGAGGAAACAGGAGAGGCTCCCAGTGGAAGGGCGGTGAGCTCCCACTGGGAAGAGCATGGTTGTGCCCCAGAAGGAGGGCCTAGGTTGGCTGTCCTGGTGGAAGGACAGACGACAAATGGAAGAGTCCAGGTCTGGTGTAAGACACCAGGATGGTGAAAACAGAGCCAGGTTTTTAAAGACTGTGTGCATGTAGTTGATGTGGATTATGCTGTGGGACTTTTAAAGTGTGGCTTGGTTAATAAACCGTGATGTACCTGAGGACAGGTTGTATTGGATTTACTGTGAATTCAAGAGGGAAACAGAGGTGAGGGGCCACTCACTTGACTTCAGTCTTTGGTACCAATGCCTTGTGAACTACTAGAGTCATTTTGGAGGTGGCCTGATGCCTTCTTCTCTAGTGAGAGGAATCTTTGATGGCATCTGCAGCCAATCACCCAGGTAACTGTTAAATTAGACCTGCTCTGGGCTTTCCTGGCAGTCACAGTCCAAACTGTACAAAGTATTTGGAAACATGGAAAGTGTGGCATGTTAGGTTTTGGAAGCACACTATACATGATGGAATGTCATTACTGTTGGAGCCTGGTGTGACGGGGTATACAAACTCCATGCTAGGCCTTAAGGGGTTAAAAGGCAATACTGGGCCCAGGTAGCCCCACCCCTCCAGAGCTTCTGACCATGCTCTAAGACTGGAGAAACAGGTTAAAAAAATGCACAGAAGCCTAAGCAAAGGGTGGTGGACAGGTTGCAGGAGAGCGGTATCTGTGCACTAAATACAAGGTCGCCCAGTCCTCTGAGCCCCCATCACACCTGGAAAGAGAGTTGCAACACTCTCACCTTTTGTGGGATAAGGTAAAGTTTAGGCGTTCTTTTTATTCACCTATCTCCATTGTAACAATATACTGTACTTACAAGTTATTGTTAGTGTGGGAAATCTTAACTGAAAGTTTCCTGACATTTTCATATTTCTATTGCACTTTAAATTTGTATTAAAAGGTGTGTGTTCTGGAAGTTATATCTTAATACTCTTAATGCTACAATACAAAGTGTGACCAGTTCTAATATTACTTTGGGCACCTTATGCAGGGCTCGTTTGTCACCTTTACTCGTGTTATGAAGTAGCACCTTAATGTAAACGTGGCATAATCTGACCCTTAAGTGTTAAGAAGGGAAGACATCTGACTCCCACTGACATCAATAGGAGTTCTATAACAAAGTGCTGGCAGTATAGAACCATAACAGTGTACAGGCATGAATTTTCGGAATAACATTGTCCAACTTAATGAAAGACCTCCGTTCATACATTTAAAGATTATAGGTTATAATGAAGTAAACAGCTTTCTGTAATTTCTGTTTAGCAGATCTTCATGTTATAAAGAAACATTTGAAAACAGGTTACTGGCACTGAAAGTGTTTTTGAAATGTTTATAAAGACAACTAAAAAGAAGATTACATTTTTTTGTTTGCAACTCATGCCCTCTATCCTGTTAATTACTGGTAATTCTCTCTGGATACTTACTGAAATTGGCAGACAGTCTAAAACAAAGTTCTAACAACAATTCTAAATTAGCAAAGCCTTTCTGGGTTCCCCATCAATCATAGAACCCTTATTTCTAAAATTTTACATTTTGAGAACCGACAAGTTTCTTCATCTAAATTAAAAAATTTTTACATACACTAAGAAATGAGTCTGACTCAACTGTGCTGAGGTACTACACAGGTTGTGGCTCAACAGCTACAGTAAAAATATCACTTTAATTATTACCTTGTGGCCCATCTGGGTTGCCAAATTCTTCCCAATTTTTTCGAGATTCTTCATCAGTTAAACTAATTTTAAATAAAAGTTAGTAAGTTAGTAGAATGTACAGTAAGTTTCTTTGCATCATTAATAATACAGATTTAAACAACAACAAAAGAGGTATGAAACCCTAATACATTTGAGATCTGGTTTGATGGCCTAAAAGTAGCAGAATGTATGACAAAGGAGAAGACAGGAATCGAAATTCTAAGCTTAATCTTCAGCTCCTCACACCTGGAAAGGCATAGAATTCTGTAGTAATGTCTTCAGTTACTTAGGAGAGGGAAAAGTATAAGCTTTAAAAGCTATACATCAATACATGCTGGCCAAAATAAAGGTAGGTTCAACGTTCAAAGACAGAGAAGATTCATAACAACGCAAAAGTAGGTATTGGTGATATTACACGTACTTTAAAACAAAAGCCTTTTGAAGAAACTAGCCCAGGTAAATTAATGCAAAATGTGACATTATATACCAAGAGCACGCAGTCTGCTGCCTAAGTTTCCAGGCAGAGCTTAAGTGTTGGTTTAATTTATTAAATTAGATGAGGGACTTGGCTACCTAAGAGGAGGTATCCAAGAGATACTACCTCAACTGGGAACAGCAGAGGCACTCAAAAAAACAGGCCATACTTTGACTGGACAAGATTTAAGTACCAAGACACTGGAGGCTCTTTCTGATGGTAGGGAAACATTCATTATACTCTTAAGGAACCTGAAGACCATGGGTTGAGAGAAGAGGTTTGTTCTTAAAAACATGGTAAGCAGATATTGCCAAATGAACCTTAAAGGAGGCTAAGGCTGAACCTTGAGACCTAAGGGGTAACAGATACTCTAGAACTATAGGACTTCCAGTTGAGACAGTCTTTACTAGCGCTCCGAATGGTAAATCATTTCCGTTTCTGCTTACAAGTAGAGCTAATCCAGAAAAGGGTTCTTTTCTGCAAAAAAGTTTGATAAAAATGAAACCTTTTAATTGATTTTCCACATAGCATTTCAATTTTTTACTGAACACTCAAATTCTTCAGCTAAAAGTGTGAGCTGTAGTATGCTCCTCATGTTTCCCATCCTCTTCTATTGGCTGGGACCCCAACTGGACTACGCCTCCCACAGTGGACTACAGCCAGGGATTCCCTCATGCACAGCTTACTCTAAGAGGGGAGACACGGTTGCACTATGGGAGATGTAGTCCAGATGGAGATCCTAGCCCCTAGAGGAGAATGGATACATTAGGAGCAAATTACAACTCCCAGTTTTGGCTGAAGTATTTGTTTTCAGCTGAAATATTCTGACAAGAATATCAACATTTTCAACTGAAAAACAAACACTTTTAAAGAAAAAAATGTGTTAAGTAAAAAACTGTTTCAATGGAAATGTTTTGACCAGCCCTATTCGTAATATTTCAAGGAAGAACTCCTTCTAAAATGTAAAATAATGGCCTGAATCCTCTATGTATAGAACCAGTCCATGCTAATTAGTAAACTAATCTCCTCCACACTACTTGAGGGAGAGAGTCTCTGAATTTGGATGTAGGACCTTCCCTTTCTGCTGAGATAGATGGTCTGGAAACAGAGGTATCAGTGATGACTGTTCCCTCGCCACCTGAAGATGTACCTGTGCAGGCACAGCCACACTGGGGCTATCAAGTTGCTGGCTCTGTCTAACCTCATCTTCCTTATAACCCTGGGTATCGAGGTGATGAGAGAAGACATACAAGGGGTTTGCTCCACAACAGCAGGAATTTCTCATGAGACTCTTATCTGTGTGCACAGAACTGAGGGTGACTTGTGTGCCTTCAAAATCCAGCTCTGAAGCAGGAAGTACAGCTCTGAAGGCAGTGCAGCCATGGTGCTTCCTGCAGCCCAGGAAGGTACCTGGAGGAGGGTCTGATCTCCTTACCCTCTGCTCCAAGAGCAGCCGGGGAGGAGAAGACAAAGTCCTGTCCCCTCCCAGCCTGGCTGGGACTAGCAGCTAGGAACCCCAGGGTGGGGCACTCCCAGCAGCAAGGAGGAGATCAGATCCACCCACATCTCCAGGAACATCCTCCATCTGCAAGAATCTCCATGGCTGCTGCCTTCAGAATCCAGCTCTAAAGGCAGTGCAACCACAGAGCTTCCTGCAGCTGGAGAGGTACCTGGAGGTGGGGCTGATCTCCCGCCAAGAGCAGCCGTGCTGGGGAAGAGAAAGTCCCATCCCTCCCCAGCCTGGCAGATGGAGCCTGGTGAATAGTAGGAGTCCCTGGATGGATTGCCCCATTCCTGGCCCTCCTCCTCCCTTCAAATATCTAGATTTCATGGGGGAAGTCTAATTTCATGGCTATGAATTTGGCAGGGCCATATTAATGATCAAAAGACGCAACAGAGTTCAAGAAATCTCTCAGGCCTAGGAGTCTTAGGAACTGTGTGGTTTGTACTACGTGTCTGAGGATTATCAAGGAGTCTTATTTTTAGGAATCTCTCCTGAGAGAAAGGCCCTGACTTGGGAGTCTAGGATTGCTCCAGTGAAGGTGATACTCCGTGCAGATTGGACAGATGATTTTCTCTCAGCTGCTTAGCAGAGACTGCAAGAGGTTGCACATATTAGGTCAGCAGGATCTCTCTTCTGTGATAAAAGTGGCCATTAGAAGCCAGTCGCACACGTACAGGTAACCGAACATGCCTTAACATCTGAGATATGTAGCAACTAATGAGAGAGGTTTTGTGAAGGACTCTCAGTGCTGTAGATAATCCTAATGGAAGACTCTGAAATGGTAATGGACCTCTGCCCACATGGAACCTGAGAAACTTGAAGTGTATGCATTTGACTGCCACAAGAAAGTAGCAGGATTCCTTTAAGAGCCACCTACCAATCCCCCTGAAAAAGTAAGGAATGATGTCTTCTGGCATGAGTATCCTGAAATTGAATATTTTGATCAATTTCTTCACATTCCGCACTATGGCTCTCTTCTGTAGGAGGGGACTCGCTTCCTTTTAGCAGGACTTTCTTATAAGATAGGTCCTGCGAGAGAAAGAGGAGGCAGATGAAAGCAATGCGGTTTGGTGCAGAATTGAATGGAGTAACCATCATGGATTGTGTCTGGTATGCAACAATCTAAGTAACTTGCACCAGACAATGTAAAAATAGGAGACAGAAGGGCAGGAGGACTGGTTCAGTAATAGATTTCATCAAGCAGCTCTTGACCATCCCATCAACACTGCTGCTTGGAAACTGATGTCACAGGCTGAGCTGATGTATAACAAGGTATCTGACTCCTATTCTGTTATGACAGTTTGCTAACAGCCATTTTGGAAGAAGGCAATTATTGCCCCCTTGAGGCTGCATCTGCTATTGTTGCAGAGACAGGGACCACTTTTGGAGATGAAGTGACAGGTAGGAAGCTCTCCTCAGAATAGAGGATATGGACCGAGTCATGCCCAAGGACATGGCAGCAACCTTCACGGTAATCTTTTCCAGTGTCATCAGTCCTGTCACTGAAGAGGCCCACACCTGTGAAAGGAAGGTCTTTAATATTTTCCTGGGATTCAGGAGGCTTGCAGATCTTAACCTGAGGCACCTTCTTAAATTGTTCTGCCCAGGCACCTAGTCTGCATTCTTCTCTTTCTGAAGGGGCAGAGAGAGAAGTTGTGTTACCTCTGGCTACTTCCTTTGCTGTGGAACCATCATGGTATTAGCTCCAGGGTGTTGGAGTAGAAACTGATGCTTCTCAATTGGCTCAAGGCACATCCTGTGAGCTCCCCTGGGTGCTAGTAGAAAGGAAAAAGAAGAGAGCAAAATATCGTTGATCAGATGTAGGACACCTGAAATGATAGGGATGGCCTGCTTCTCTTTAGTTTGTAGCTGGAAAAATATCAAAGAAGGGATCAGGTTACTCCAGTGCCAACACATCCACTTGATACTGGAAGGTATTAGCCATTCTCTCCAAAAGCAATTGGAATTGCCTCTGATTATCAGGTGGAGAAAATTATGAGGTGTCAATCCTGATCCTGATCCTCCAACGAGATACCATTCGTACATTCTTTGACAGGAGCTTTGTACCATCCCTCAGAATGAGGGGGGTGTCTCATCCCACTCACACGATAGAAGCAATTCCTCTTGTGGATCCATTGGGGCCGAATTTGGCAGCAACTGAAAAATGAACATCAGTGGAGGCAGGGGCATCAAGCAAAGAAAGGGTGCTAGTGTTCATGGAAGTGCTGAGTTCATCACCAGGTTAGGCTTGGCAACTTCCAGCACGGAGTCCTGATTGCGTGGCCAAAAGAGGAGCTGGAGAAGGTCCTGAACGAGAGCCCTTCAGACTTCTGTATTTAGGGAAAGAAAGGTGACTGGGGTCTATCGAACAAGGTAGTGGGCCTTCCAGGTTCAATTTCAAAGGGATCCCATATTCCTCAGGACATTCTAGACAGAAACCAAAGTCAGTAACTGTCAAGTCAAATGGCATAAAGAGGCATAGCCTCCATGGAAGACCCCTCCTCAGACACGGAGATACTGATGGTGTTACCAGGGTCTGCAAAAGTAAATTATCCAGGTTTATAAGTGACAAAACATCTGGCTTCAAAGGAGCATTGAAGGCAGGTGACATTAGTGCAGGTCAAGAATCTAAGACCCTCACATCAGATGCAGGCAAGAGAAGGAATGATAATGATGCTTATGGCTGTCTAGTAAGGCCAAATGTTTCCTTTTCTTCTTTCTCTCACCCTGAGGGATTGCAGGAGAGACCTGCAAAAGTGGAGCCAGAGCATAGATATCAGATGGTGCCCAAAAAATTGGTATCCAGTGAGTAGTCTGGGCATCATCCATGTGAGGTTTTTGATGCCACTTTTGGTTTAGCTGACTCAATAAGGAGAGTGGCACTGATCCCTGGATGAGAAATTGCATCCTGGGATGTACCTTAGAGGACTTTGACATGGAGGCTGGTATAGTCCCTACCAGGAGACTTTCCAGAGTAATAAACACAAGATCTCAGATATGAGCATCTGTCTCCAGAATTATTGAAGAGCAGGAAGTGCAGTTCTTGATGCACTTACAGGGCTCAGGATACACCAAACAGGCAGCTACACACACCATGCTATTCTATTCTACTCTAACACAAACTATTTACAAATATTATAAAGGACTAGACTACAATAATCTCTCCTAAGGACACAAAGGTGCATTCCATTTAGTTTTCTACTACTTAGAAGGAGACTGGGGCAGCTGGAGGTGCATCTCCTTAAACAGAGCGAAGTGTTAACATCAACCTCATGCAAAAGTCACTCATGCACCCCCAACAGCTACAGCTTTTCTAGGCAATTCCGCAGCTCAATGACAGGTTCCTCTGACCTGAAAAAAAACTAATTTTAAAATAAAGTTGTGTGTGTTTGAAACTCATATACGTAAGTGACTTGTTTTAAAAAATAAGAACCACAATAGGGTGCAGAGGTTCAGCTATATAAATACATCTGGAGACTCATCCATCTGAAACTCACATTGCACATAATTCAGTACAAAAACTATGTTACTGGTTGAGAAATTAAATGCACAAGTCAAGAATTTTAAGGTTATGGGTCCCACAGAACAATAACTCTGTCATGCTGCACAATTTATATTAAGACAAATACAAATTATGTATGTGCAAGGGATATGACAGTCATTCTGGAAAGCAGAACTATCTTGACATGTGTTTAACTTCTCAGCTACAAAGTTCCATTAATTTAGTATCACACAGACACTGAGTCCAAGGAAGTTAATCCTAGCTGTCCAAACAATACCAGATAAACTGAGCAAAAATAAAAACAGACTCATTTTAAAAAGCAGTCACTCAAAATCCACAGCTTTGGCAACACACTGAATACAGATAAAGCAGGACATTTTATAAACCCCCTCTGCCAGACTACTCACTGGACACCAATTTTTGGGGCACCATCTGGTATCTCTGCTCTGGCTTCACCATGAACATACTGTTATGTACTCTAGCTGTGCTTAATTTATAGATTTCAAAGGGTGATTTGAAACAATGATTTCAAACCAGATATTACTGAATCTGTAACAAGCCACCTGGCTAGCAATTGTCAATTAGGTAGTTTACCATTGACACAAGGGACAACTTTCCTCAAAACGCCCTATTAAACATAGTCTAGAATTTTGACCAAAAAAATCAGCATTTAAGTAAAGCATTTAACATGGAAAATTGTCTTCTACTCTATCCTATAACAAGTTCTTAAAGTGGGCTCATCACCTTAGCATTTGAGTGCATTCCAGTAGTGCATTAAACAACATGATTAACATCTGTCACGTGTTTGTTCTCTCATCCTTTCCCCTCAGAGGTAGAGGTGCATGTAATGGAGTGCCTGTTTCAATTTTTTATTTTTGTTTTAAATACACATGGTATATGCTTATATTAGAGAAATCAAGATCAAAGGAATGTGCCTTGCACTTAGGGCAGAGGGTGAAGAGATTTGTGATGGTCTTTAGTTCCTGTGGGAGTTCATTCCATAGTTTTGGACTGGCCCCGGTAAAAGCTGTCTCCTGTTCTATAACAGGACCTGCTCTAAGGCCCGCTTCTAATACACAATTCATCTTACATGGTCATTGAACAGTATATAAGGATTTAGCGAGAGTCAGTTAAAAACTACTAGGGTAATTTGAGAAGGCCATTAAAGCAAAGAAATAAGGAAGTATGAAATTCAAAGGTCTGGAGAACAAGCCAGGCAAGAAGACACTGAGGGAATGTTCCAAAGGAAATGAGTCAGAGACCAAAATGAGATGTCTCCATTAGTGGATGAAAGCAGAAGAACTGAAACAATGTCTTTCCTTTTAGTTGTATCTACCTTTATTGCCAGATGAAAATGAACAGTACACTGATGCTTCAAAACCAAAACTTGGATATCAAATTAACCTTTTATGGCAATTGTGAAATTTAGTTTAAAGCAAGACAGTACTCATTTTGTTCAATACAATTTTAACTTTACATCATAGAAAGTATATCACTATATCAACTATCTGAAGTCAAAGTTTAATCAAATTAGCATTCGAGTATATTGACAAATACTGCTAGAAACAATTCAGTTGGATATTAAATGAGTCAGTTGTCAGACTGAAAAGCAGCTGACCTTTATTATGTATTTAACTGAATTAGTATTCATAGACGATATCAAAGTCAGTCTCTGCTGATATCCTAAGGTTATATTTTGATTTCCCTCTCACCCACCTACACCAAGCTCCTACTCTGTGAAACAGCCAGGAACTTACGCTGCATAAGCCTTTGCAATCCTCATGAACATAACTTCATCTCCTCCTTTATCTGGATGGTATTTTAGTGACAGCGCACGGTATTGTTTTTTAATTTCCAATACGGTTGCTCCCTTAAAAGAAAAGCTTCATGTTAGTATTGTATTACCAAACACATTACACCAAAAACGCCTATTCTACATGTTTTTCTTCGATTGCAGTATTTTTCTGAACCAATCAGCATAAGGATAGGGAGTTCTATTCAAACGGTTTTCATGATTATAGCAAAACATACATTCAAAGCATTTCCTTTTTTTAAAAAGCCAAATATTATTAAACCTGCAGAATTCAAACCCTGTGATGCAATTTAACACTAAAAATTTTCAGAAGACAGAGCTGGAAGGGGCTGTCTGAATGATCTTGTTCATCCATAAAAACAAAACAAAAACAAAAAAAAAAAAAAAAAGGATTTTCTTCAACTGATATAAATCTAACACTCAGCTGAACATATCTTGTGATCAGGAAACACTTGTCTGTGCTTACCTCAAGATTTCCTGTCTCTGGATAATAAGTGCAACAGATCCACTACAATGGGTACCTCAGCTCATTTGCAGCTTGCGTGCAGAACCAGACCTGTCAGTTACTGGAAATAATGGAATGCCCCACCCCCCACTCCAAAATTCCCTCTAGTTTAGCTAGCTTCCATAGCATGGAACTAGTATATTGTCTTAACTATATTTTGAGGACAACAAACAGTATCTCCTGCCACAAAGCATGATAAATTCCAGTTATGAAGACAAACTCAAATTTCTGGATAATTATTTTCATCTCTGTTCTGGATGATCCATTTCTTTCCATGGTGTGTCAGATCTGTGAAACTTACTACTCAAAGAAAAGTAGTTTTCAGGTAAGCACTAATATATTTTCCAATTCTACTTCATGCTAAGATCCACAGACCCCTTACAAAGGGATTATCATAGCAGTAAACCTACAGGATGAGAAGCAGGATGATTCTTAAGTGTTGGACATCCAAAATGCATAACATCCTATATTATGTGTACACACACACACTAAGAACATTAGAGTTGCAAAGTCAAAACTTGGGGAAAATGAGCAGAAGAGTCTGATCACTGGAGCCCAAGATCCTGGAAGTAGAACCGAAGATTTCTGAGTCTTAGGATTCCTCTGTCAGCAAATATCGGCCAAATCCACTTGCAAAGTGCCCCATCTCCTTCTCGTGCTGGTGGCTGACAATCACTTACTACTGCTATCAGTTGCTCCACCGGTTCTTGTAGCAGAGACCTGTGTGGTAGATCTAAAGGTGACAACCCTACTGATAACCCATGTGGGTGTCAACATCATGACACATGATTAAGTCAGTTTTTTCAGTTTGCTTTTTCAAAAATGTAGGAAATTGCATAAAACTACATTAAAAGAACATTACGGTTGCAAAGTTAAGTACTCAAAAGTTAGGAGGTGCCAGAATTAAGGTTACCTGTGCAATCAGCAGCACACAACACGGGTTTTCACTAAGTGAGATATTTCTGGGTGCAGATGCCACTCTGCCAATCCAACCTCTGCTTGGCTTGGTTTTCATCTTCCCCATTAATGGGTACAGCACATATCTATATCTAAGGTACTTTTATGGCACCTCCTTTATCACAGTATGAGCACTTAATTTTTTTAATGTATATATCCTCAACATCCCTGTGAGGTACAGAGCATAATTATCCCTATTTTACTGATGGGAAATTGAGGTACAGACAGGCTAAATTACTTGCTCAAAGTCACTTAGAGAAGGGAATTGAACTCAGGTCTCCAAGTCCTAAGCAAGTGCCCTAACACAATGGATGATCTGTCCGCTCTCACGAAGAAATAGGAAACCTTGCTCCCTCCAGAACTAGAAATTTTCTTTCTGGAGTAGGGCTAATCATGTTCTTCCTGCTTATTTAAAAGCCTTCCCAGACATATTGATTGTCACGACTAGAGCATGTCTGTTATTCACGGAGGAAACCGTGTGCCACAGTCTCATTGAATCATTGTGTTTTAGCCGGTAGGTGCTAAGCTATCTATTTCTGGTACTTATTTCCTGAACTGAAACAGGAAGAGCCCCTTTAAAAACAAAATCTGATTCTCTTTGTTTACCAGGGAGCAGAGAATATACAATCGGAGCAGAGAATATACAATCGGAGCTCGATCTCCGCCAATGGAGGAGATACAGTAAGATGCAAAGGGGATGCCCAGAATTACTGTATAACATGAATTCTGGATCATTAAGGTATGCCAATGTGAGACATCAGAATTCCCAAAAAAGTACAACAAGAACTGTATTTTTGTTTCTGTGACACTGGTTGTTTCCATTATAGCCATCTTCACCTTCTATTAACATTCTTCTGAGATAAGATATTCTTGTACCTGACTGTATTCTTCCTCAACCCAGATCTGTGATCAACTTCCCTGGCACCCTGTGTCTGTCTTGAATCCAAAACGCTCCAAGAAACATATTATTTTGTGTATTTCTTTCAACTCTGCCACTGTACAGAACCTTGATGAGAAGAACATTTTCCAGGAAAAGCAGCGAATTTCCTTCTTACTTAAAGCCAATATTATTGCCCACCACGATCCTGAAAGAGACCCTGGAAACACAGGTCAGGTCAAATGGTAATGACCAAAGTTGAGAAAAGAAAAATGACGCCATCCATCTGCAAAATGTAAGAACTGTTTGTGGGCTCATAAAAAGGAAGATTTCCTTCTTACCTGTGAATTTCCTTTCTAATACTTATGGTCAACAGTCTGTTCTGTGGCGCTTTCCCTTTCTTCCTGCTGCCTAGAGGCAGAGCACAGAGGGATGGCCAGCCTGGGGCCAGGACTGCCCATCAGTGGAAAACTCCAGTACTATAGCTTCCCAAAACTAAAAAAACTAACTGAATCTGCTAACAGAGATTTAGCAAACAGACAAACATTCCTCTATGCAAACATGTTTTTTCCATTCTCATCTGGGAAAACAGGGGAGATAGTCCGGCAGCCACTGTAGTCAACCTTGCTTTAGGGTCCATGCTTTTTCATTTTGTATGTCAAGATCATACATTGGAATCTGCCTGATGACACTACCGCTTTTAAGCTTGTTGAAAGACCAACATTTCACCCCACCCTCACCATACCTCTTGCATAATCAGGAAGATTACGCAAGAGCTGTGGTGAGGGTGGGATGAAATGGGGCATAAAAAAATTAAAGCAGAAGAGTTCTAATATATGAAAAGCATTTAATTTTTGCAATATCAATCAATAATACATATGTGAATAATAAGGGTATAAGAGGAGGCTTGGGGGTATAGCACAGATCTTCATTTTCATTCAATACAGTAACCACTTTTTAATGTGAAAAATACTCAAATTAGAAATGTATTCAACAAATTACAATAATTTTAGTATAATTATTAGTGATTATTAGTGTCCCCTCAAACTACAACTGAGTGTCCCAATACGAATAATACATATCACTTCTTGTCATTGCTGTTTTCATCTGCAAATGCTAATGCTGATTTTGTCAGGTCATTGCAACACACCACACCTTCTTGGCATCCAAAGAATATGGTACATACTGGTTTGTTGCTGCTGCAGCCAAATCTCCAATTTACAAGGCAAATCACCCTCATAAGAGCACTTTATTAACTTCAGAGTATCTGGGAGCAAGCACAAATTGTCTGGTAGTTTACTGAAAACAGACTTGGAACTGTCATCACATATCCATCCGTAATGCAGTGGAGCTTCTGGGGCCAAAGCACCTTTCCCACACATATGCCTGAAGATGTGCTCATTTTACATTTCCTATAAATGTTTCAGTTGGTGGTGATAAGGAACTGAGTTCTGGTCTTCAGGTGATACATTTGTCAATGTTTGCTGCCCATTATACATTGATGTCACCACGGAGAGAGGCAGTATCCAACTCACAGAATTTTCAGCATAGTGCCTTTACTGGAAACAAAACAGGAAACTATTGTATCACAGCCTGAGAGTACATGGGCAGCTAATAGTCCTGGTACCATGTTCTGGTGTTCCTCCGAAGTGGCACAAATGTCTGTTATAGCTCTCTTTCACTGGTCCATATTCACTAAAGACATGAGGCCCTGTTTAAGGCAATGGCGCAAGAGTAAGACACATCAGTATCATCTGATAATATGGATATTCCCACCAGTTTCTCTTTTGCAATCACAATTTGTTGTACAAAGATGTTGTCAGCTTCCTCATGTGAGGTGGCTGTATCTCCCCTGTTGATTGCCACACCTCGCTGGTTTATTTCAACTGGGGTGTTGTCTCTACCTTTTATTATTAGCTCGCGCTTTAGTGTGTGTCTCACTGGTGAAACTTCTTGTTTTAAATGAGTTCTGTATAAATGATGTCAATCGTTTCTGAATTTCAGTAACTATCGAGACAACTTTCTGTGAAGGTAACTGTGTACTTCTACTGAACTGATGCGCTTTGCTTGCTTCAGTAGCTCTGCTAGATCTTGTGCCACTCTGCGCTGAAGTTTCTGTACCTGTCAAAGACAAGGTCTAGATCACTTGCTGCTAGCTAGTGTTCAATATAGACTCAAATTGGTCACAGAGTCCTTGGTGACACTACTTACAAACACCTGTACTACCCAAAGAATTGCAGAACCACCAATGACTGTACAGGTACCTTCTTGTGAATGTGTTTTATTGACTCCCCTTGTCTGCAGCTGCTTCTTTAGGTAGACTTAGCCATGGCAATCTTCAGGTCACCAGAGACACTGAATATTGGTAAAAGATTCAATTCATACATATGACAAAAATATTCTTGATGTCAAGCCCTTGTGAACTTGCTTCTAAGTCTATCACTCTTTAATAGATAAGGTTAGCATCAAATATCTTTGTTGGACTGACCTGTACATGCTTTGTCACTACTAGTGTCTCTACTGTCCTTGGTATTGTATCACAGAACCATATGGGACAGCTACATTCAAATTCCTGCATTTCACGAATTCCAAGTGCGTTCATTTACACTGAGTGACAGTGATGCCACTCTACCACGGACAATGTTTAGTATTGCCTCTGGGTGTTTAGAACAGCTCTAGCTTCTTACTGATGGCTTCTCTGCTCATTGCAGCAATCCTTAACTTCAATTCTTCTTTGAGGATCTCTTATACTTGGGCCTTGTGTACTGTATTTTCATTACACTCTGATTTCAGAGTGATCCCGGTAAAGCAACCATGCCTTTTGTCTAGATTCAGGGGGAGGAGGGGGAATGCCAGCATGCTATACTGCTAATACAGAATTAATTAGCTAGGAGATACATTTGTTATGTTCCTTATACAAAATATTAGTGTGAAATTTAATTAAAAATAATTGAAATTCAATTAAAGTGGTTTCACTGTCACCTGTCTTGTGAATCAGAAGGGGTTAGTAATCAGTACTAATATTTCAAAATGCTCAACAGTCACAAGGTATCATCAGGTAGTGCCTTTGAATTTAGGATCTTGAAATTCAGAATGCACAACCCCCCCCCCCCACACACACACACACTATGGATACTAAAACAAGGTACTGTTAAAAATTTGCATTTGGCTCTCAGACACAGAGAGCCAATTACTTCAATTCTGAAACTAGTTAATCTCTGGGGAAGTGGACCAGACCAGAAGACATGTAGGACATTAGAAAGAAAGCTCACAGGTAAGAAGGAAATGTTCTTTTCTCACCAGCCCCTTCTCCCTATATCCTGCAGTGTGTACTGTTAGACGTGCAAAGCAGTACTCACCTTTAGGGTAGGAGGAGGATTCAAACTATATACATGGAAGACTGACCCCAGATTACTGCTGTGGCAGCACATTCTGAAGTACCTTTCCCCTACCCCCCAAAAAAGCTATATTAAAAGAAGAAAGGACATTAACCATGATGACTATGTAGCTGCCTTTCAAATTTCTTCATATGAAGCACAAGACTCTTCTGCCCAAGAGGTAGTTGAACCTTCAGAATGGGCAATAATGTTACCTGGTGGATTCACTCCAGGTTTTTTTGCCTTTTGACTGACGAGTGATAAGATGAAGAAAGCTGTGGGTTTCTGATGAAATCTACCTCAAGTGCACAGAAACACATGTTCTCCTTACATCCAGTGTATGCCATTCAATCTCCTTTGAAAGCACAGGACTAGGAGGCAAAGCAGAGGCTGAAACAAGTCTCACCAGCTCTGACATCAGATACCCCTACTGGAATCCACCATTTGAGGGACTAAGTGACTGACCTAAGAAGGGTGACTCTCCAAACCCAATTGGTTGCAATTTCTTGCTACTCTGATATGAGGAAGTTTTGGAGCACTCTCATATAAAATCTGTCCCATTGGAAGGCGTCCACACACGAAATTAACATACTGAGGAATTGTGTCAGAATTTTTAGTGATATCTGATGACACATGGTGAAGTAAGGAGAGGCTCTTCTGTCGTGTCTCCTCTGAAGTGAACACCTTTGTGTCCAGAAAGAGCAGCAAAAAGTCCTGTGGCACCTTATAGACTAACAGACGTATTGGAACATGAGCTTTCATGGGTGAATACCCACTTCGTCAGATGCATGACTCTTTGCTGCTTTTACAGATCCAGACTAACACGGCTACCCCTTTGATATTTGTGTCCAGAATGACTTCTGAATGCAGAATTTGCTGAGATGGTTGGAGATGAGTCACTACATTCAGCAGAAAACCACAGTCTTGTAACAAGGTTAATCTCTTCTAGACCCCAAAAGGCATTTGAAACGACAAGGACCAGATGATATGGTCTAAGTAAGGATGAGTGCTCCACTCCACACCCGCTATCAGGAATCACGTCTGCAGCTGATCCAGTCTACCAGCAACCTATGAGCACAACTAACCTGTAGTAGGCTGCCTGATTGATGGGAAGTCTACTTGTTGCCAGCCTTGCTCCTCCTTATTCCAGCATCAGCCCCTGAGTTTCTCCCATCCTGTCTTGCTCCAGGTAACCCATCTCTGAACCTCAGTTCCGATTCCTGACTTCTGTCTTCGGCTCTGATCCTCAGCTCTGGCCTCTGACCTTGGAATTCTATTTCTAGCTACTGCCTCCTGCTCTACCCACCGGGCAAGACAGGCCACATCCCCATCTCTAACATCCACCAAGAACAACTGAGACCACCAGGATCTCTGTGAAGACTCGTGGGGTAATCACTTGTCCGAATGAGAGATCTCTCTATTGAAATGATCCCACTATAACAGAAACGTAGAAATTTTCAGCAGTTCTCCCTAAATGGCATATGTAGGCAGACCTCCCTGAGGTCTAAGGCAATCAAGAAATCCCCGGATAACAGAGCCATGATGGAAGCACTAAAGTTTATCATCAATTTGTTGAGGGACTTGAGCTGTATTATGGCTCATGTCCCACATCCTTCTTTGGGAACATACAGAATATTGAATATATTCCACCAAAATCTCACACTGGTACCAGCTCTATAGCTCCACTGCAGAGAAGGAAAATGCCCACCCAAGCCTTGATTACTTCTTCAAATACCAGGTGCAGTGGAACACATTTCTCTCTTTGCTTTAGTTGGAAAATATTTCTAAGTGGCTTTCTTGGATTACTCTGGAATTGGTGGCTCTTCATAAGTCTCAGGCAGCATTTCCAGGGTGGTGAGCACCTTCCATAACACATGATTAAATACCTGCGGAGGGAAAGCCTCTCTTTCAAGTCCTCCTCTAATTCTGCCCATCCTCCAAGGAGGAGAAAGAATTTCATATCTCCTTCTCATTTTCTGATCTCTTCGCTTTTTTGATCTTATGAACCTTAAAATTTTCTCTCTTTTTTGAAAAATATACTGGGGATGAGCTAGAGGAGGAAGAGTCCCTCTTCTTTGATTTTCCCTTTTATGTAAGTGCCACAGTCCCTGCAAGTACACCTTCCTCATTGCTTGTAATGGGCAACTCAAGGCTAAAGTCTGAACTGAGCAGCATTTTGAACCTGCAGATTTTTTTTTTAATTTTTATTTTCTTGCCTTTTCTGGTGAATGTAGCCACAGGTTTCCACCCTGAGGTCCCATTCAGGCCACAATAAATTTTTTGGGTTGTGGGCAGGCTGGTTAAGGCAACGTCACATTTCACCCCTGTTCCAAAGTGTCCTGCCATCTCCCGAGTAGAGATAGAAAAAATCCCTCCCTCCTTCCAAAGCTGTTTCCTTTGTCGGAAGATGCTCCATTGGCATGTAACCTGCCTGTCCACCCAGACTGAAGTGCAACCACTTCATTATTTCAAAGGGCAATACTGAGATTGAGGGAGGTGGTAATCCCCATGGAGCTATTAGTGGGGAAGAAAATGAATTGTCACTTGCCCACCCCTCTCCCAACAGTCTGCACTGCAGACATGAGGAGTTTAAGCAGATGATCTGTTTATCACAGGCAGTTGCAGCTTTTCCCCCACAGAAGGCTCTGGGCTAGGAGATCTGCCTGTGCTGCCTACTGCATACCAACTAGGGTGTGGGTCCACTCCATAGTCCAGTTTCCTGGCTTGGCATAGATCTGGCCCTCACATCAGCTGAGCGGGTTAGGCCCCATGGCTGGAGGGCTACAGAAGGACCTGGTCCACCCCTGCACCTTCAGGTTGCCCTTTGGTGTGGCTGTTGGATCCTCTTTGCAGCTAGACAACCTGGTCCTAATAGTCCTGAACAGGAAAAAGACAGACTTGAGGGCGTTTGTGACCCTCTCTTTACCTGACACCGCCCATGAAAGATGGGGAAAACAGATCTGTTCTGGCAGTAATACATCCTACAGGACAAGGGCTGAGGCAAATCTGGTTCAAACGCCCACAGCAAACAGAGAACATTAAAATAAATAATAATTTAGGCATTTCCAATTAAAAAAAAAAAATTGGAATGTGACTATGTCCTATCCTGATAAGCACTGTTACAAAGAGAAGACCACTAGGTCTACAGTCTGCCCAAAAATAGAGGAAAAGAACTCAGGGGTGCTCCACAGAGGGGTGGTCTTGGCCACAGGCTAGCTGTCAATCTTTGTTCCAGATCCAACCAGCAGAGAGAGGGGTGAATGCCTCACAATATGGACTGCCTGAAAATGGAAATGCTTTGAAGTTGAACCTCCTTTAGGAACCTATTTAGATGTTTCAGACAAGACTCTGCTTTGTTTGTCCCTGATTTTCTCAGGCTAGAAATAGGATGGGGAACAGGTTGTAATACTCTGATCTGAAGTAGGTGATGGATGATTTCATTCATGTCATGACCTTTCCAGGATTGAGGAGGTTGGGAATGGGACAAAGCTGTTCCTGTAATTGTAGCACAGCTGCACTGGGTACTCCCTCTCGACAATATATAGTGACCTCATTTGGTCAAAGACATAGGTAACTTTTGCTCCCAAACTGAAAAAGCCTGGCATCAGTTGGGGATCTAACACCAGCCAGCGCTGGTTGGGAGACCTGCATCTGAGGCAATGGAGGGCAGTTATTCACCCTGCACTTGTTTTACCTTCCACACACAAAGGGGTAAAACAGGAAGAAACTTCACAGATCCCTTAAATTTGCCAAATGACCTATATTCCTTTCTATAGTGTCTAGCAGGACTGCGAGTTGAATTTTCTGATGACTTTGAATATCCTGTTTTCCATAAGTTTCCCACTGTATCACTAAGATAGCTGGGAACTGATTTGCCAGAGCATCTGATCCCATGGATCAAAGTCCCATATACCTACATGAAACAGATTCAAATCCCAATGCCTTTTTCACCGCAAAGGGAGAAGCCCTTAGACTGTGGGATTTTTAGGTTGAGGGGAACCAAACGTGCAACACTGTCTCACCATATTTGCATTGCTTCTGAAATCCTGTGGAGACTCTTCGGTGTCAGATCACAGTTCATATTTATTTTTGTTATTCTGATGCCACTTGAGAAAGTGTGCGCCCAAAGGAGAGGTCTGACGTGAAAGCCTGCCTGCATCTGGCTGCCTGTGAAGGGCCTGGATAGTTACTCCACTCTTTCTAGTGAAAATCTCCCCCCACTTAGAAACAAGGAGTCCCTGACCACCAGGGAAAATTGCAACATTTTTCCTTCAATAGCAATACCAGACAGATACTGC
The DNA here is from genome assembly GCF_003597395.2 of Chelonoidis abingdonii. Classification (NCBI taxonomy): domain Eukaryota; kingdom Metazoa; phylum Chordata; order Testudines; family Testudinidae; genus Chelonoidis; species Chelonoidis abingdonii. Next base: position 85,741,396 of record NC_133771.1, read on the forward strand.
AGGGGTTCCATCTCACTGCCCATGGCAATGACAAGGAACCGAGGGATGGTTGGATCTACACCACTCTCTATGCCCTCAGGTGTGTGTGTGGGGGGGGGGGGTACACAAGGACATCTAAAATGCAGGTGAGGCCCCTCCAATGAACACAGTGGTCAAAAAATCTGAATTCTGCATGCATGGGGCACATGAACACCACAAGTGGAATCCATGTGGACGATTACTTAAAGATTTACGGGAAGGAACTTTAGCAGGCAGCGCGTTCCCCTGCTGCCAGTGATTGACGTGTCTGGTTCTGCCCCCGAACCACAAACTGGCTGAAGTACCCGCTGTAACAGTTCTGTGCAGCTTTGAACAAAGAAGGAAGTGCCTCAAGAGTAGTCTTACATAAATGGCACAATTTACCTTACATTAAGAAGAAAGAGACTAGAACGCAACAAGCAGATGTGAACCATATGAAGTAGGGACTGTTTATACAGCTTACCCAGCCTGCACCACCAAAACTGCTCCACAATTCTAAGGTGCATAAAGGGCTTTTGTGCAATGTTGCACCTCAGATTAACTTCTCTTGGTAGGTCTACTATGTTGTCAATATGCATGACTGCCCACAGTCCATAATGATATTCTCTCCAGCACAGTCCACATAAGTCTGGTCTTTGCTCTGAAACTTTTTCAGACAATGCTTAGCATGATCACGTGAGTCATTCAAAACAGACGAACACTGAAATTGTCATCGCAATATACTGTATAAGGGCATCAGAGACTTGAAGGGACTTTGGTACTATAGTTACAAATTAAAAAGTAAGCTAAGGCAGCATCACTATTCTGCAATACACACTAGCAATGTTCAGAAGGTAACAGTTCACTGCATCTTGAGATATGCTTTCAGCCCTCACAGAGGCTCTCACTAGTATTTCCTCCGGCTTAATTTTACATATAAAGCAAGTCCTAAGTATGACATATTAAAGTAATATGCATTACCCAACAAGGGCACTATTACTTACTGGGTCCAAATGTAAGACTTCATAAGGGTTGTATTCTTGATATTCTCTGTCTGTTTTGGAAACTTTGTATGCAAGAAACAGGAACAGCGCCCATCCAGCAAGAAGAATTGCTTTCCTATTTGGAAAGAATATGAAGGGTAAAATAAAATACACACAATCATCTTTACTTCTAACATAACACTGTACAAGTAATTTGTGAAGCTAATTTATATATAACTAAATTTAAGGATCCCACATTAAATAATGAGATCCAAAAAAAAAACAAATTTTAGAACGAATACTCTTGGCTTTGGACACTTATGGGTCTGCTGAATGACTGGGCTTTTTTATTGCTGTTTACATAGACGGGCAAAACAGTGACAGTTTCTCCACTTCCACACCCTTCTACTCCCACACATCAAAAAATCTCCCCCGAAAAACAGCAAAGATTAACAAACAAGAAAGTCTCTCTGTTCCTCATTTACATAGAATAATTTGCACCAATAATGAATGCAAGTTCTGCTTTTAAAAAAAAAAAAAAAAAAGCAAAATACAGAAAAAAGGAATAAAACTGAACAGCTAGGAAGTGAAGGGGAGAAGAGAGGAGGAAATGTGAGAAAGGGTTACAGTGGGGGATAAGAACACAGGCATTACATTTAAGCGAGCAAAACATTTGAACATCTTTCTATGTATTGTATTAACTGAATGACATCAATAGCATCGCTAATTTGAGGGAAGGGACAACAGAATTCTGCTCCATTATTGATATGATCCTGGTCAAATTGTTGATTACTGTTGAGGTCTACTAGGTTAACTGAACAGGAATTTAAGAGGCTGTAACATGAGCAGCTTCTCTCTGAATTTCAAGTCCTATTAGAAATTAATCATTAACAACTTTTCATTATGCAATTGTAGCAGATTCCAATAGTCCCTTTCTTTAAAAAGTTATGAAAGCTATTACTTTATTATAGAACTAGTTCCAGTTGCTTTAAAACTTCAAATTTATGTAAAAAATAAAATAAAATACGAACTACAGTGGTAATTTAAATGAGAAGTTACCCAAACAAAATATACCTACTTTACTGAAGGAATTATGTTTTGTTGTGGTTTTAATAGCCGCAAACGATACCACAGACATCTTCCATATACTTTTCTTATATTTTTTAATCGAATTTGCTCTGCAAAAAAAAAAAAACACGCTAGTAAAAATTTAATTAGAATTTACGTCAAATGCAAAGTGACAAGCGAGCTATGTTATCTTGGAGTTTGCAGTGCAATTCCAGTTTGAGACTTGAAAGAGCTTCATAATCAAAAAAACAAATTATATATTTGTTTCCTCAGCATTTAAATGGTACCAAATTTGTAAGTAAGAGTTTAACTTGGATTGTTGCTACGCTACCTACTACAGGAACCAATTTTTTTTTTTTCTTGTGCATCTTGAAACAAGAATCACTGCTGAAACAAAGTCAGGAGATGAAGCTTGTCTATTCCATGCCCTATAAGTCTCACATTTACAGTTTTAAAGCTAGTCAACTCAGGCAAATGGTCTCCCCCTCTGATATCAGCCGCAGTATAGGGGGCAGAAAAAGAAGATTACATATGAAATGGATCTTGGATACAACTGGAGAGTGAGAGTTGCGGATGGTTTTTGAGAGAGGCACTGTAAGAACTAAAAACCTTCAAATACTGTTACTCTCTTCCTCTTTGTAACCCACTCACTTTGTGTGTCTGATTTTTAGTTAGACTGTAGCTCTTCGGGGGTGAGACCGTATCTACCTATACGTAGAACCTGCATGGATACAAAATTTGTATCCGCATCTGATCCGCAAACATGTTCTGTGATTATAAAGCAGATCTCTGCAGATTTGCAGAAATCTGCCTATATACTTGCAGAGCATCTAATATGAGGTCCCAGTTCTGACAGGATGTTTGGCAAATGTTATAATAAATAGCAAAGAACTAGGAGGCCAGCTTCCCCAAACATTTCAGAGTGGGTGGGGCAAACCAATGGTACAAATATTTCCCCAAGAGTGGGAGCAATCTGTCTACATTAAAAGAGCTTTAATTATATTTTGGTATTACCTGGGATCAAGCTAGTGGTGTGAGAGAGGTTTCAGGAAAGGCAGTACGCTGTGATGGAAAGTGAAGACAGTTTATGGAACCCCATAATGGCTTTGCTGGGGAGAGAATCCCACTCATTGTGAGAAGCTGTATATGGCTGTATAGACCTTTTATAGCATTAATTTTATATTATAAATGGGCTTCTTGATTAGTTTTAAAGTAACTTTTCTCTATCATGATGTAGATTTCACAAGAAACTAAAACTGCTTTATCTGCAAGAAGAACATCTGTCTATATTTAGATTAGCAGAGAAAAAAGTGGAGATGATAAAATTTGTCATATTTTAATTAGTTTTATTTTTGCTGATAAATTAATATAGAGTGACTGGTTTTGCTAAGCTAGCTTTTTTCCTATTAGTAATTTTTATAGGGGGTTCCTTTTGAATTTTCCCTAAACTACTGACACAGTATCATCTTAAGACCTTTCACCCAAAAAAGATCATGTCAGCCTCCTCAAAAGAGGTTTTACGTGTCTGGATTTCTCATTTTTGCAGGGTCACAGACCAAGATTGGCAAAACATGTGTTTTTAATTTCTGACTTAGAGGGACTTTTCCAACATTGATGCTTGTTAACAATGGCCTTATATCTGACTGACCCAAAGACCTTGGATGGAACAAGAAAAATTCATCAACCATATGAACTGAAGGTAACACTGAGAATCTTTGCCTTTTGATCAACAGGAAACTGAGGGAAGACTTAAGTTCCAGAATTTCCAAGAGTGATTTCCTTGGGGAGAGGAAGTCTCAACAGCCACAAGCCATTCCAGCCTCTGACCAGTCTCTCCCTACACCAGAGGCAGCCCACTGGTGGGAAACATACAGTGATGTTCTGCTGGCACAATGACTCCTTAACTACCATTCCAACTCCTACTCTACAAGTGTCCAGCAGGCTGCATGCAAACATTGAAAAGTTCACAAACCTCTTGTGAACATAAGTATCTTATTTTTCCAGTTTCCATATTTTACCCTGGGTTGTTTTATTTATTTATTAACCCGGAGATGCCCCAGCCTTTTTTTTCTTTTAGGGGTGAAAGCAAGTGTAGCTGTGTGCATGCATGTGGTATAAGCATCCATAAAACAAACCCAGGGAAGGCACCTGAAAGGAGTTCCTTGGGTTTAAAGAGCCCTAAATATTGTCTCAAAGACACTCATTACAGTGTGTTCTGTGTTTAAGAGTCCTGAAAGACTTGAGATCATCATCTCTAATTTCTGATAAATAGGAAGTTAAACTTTTGTCTATCAAGAGTTCTGCTAAAGTCTGTATTTTAATACTCCTCTGAGGGGTATGCAGGGGAGGAAAGTGTCAGACTAATTCCTATGTGGTGGCTAAGAAGGAAGCTTTATAACTGGTTTCAATATTAAGATATTTAATCAGCTTCAAATTATAGATTTGATTGACTATGGTAAAATTCTTTAGTTAGCATTTATACCCAAATGGACAGTCATGTTCTTATACTCCTTAAAATGTACAGTGGTTTGAGCATTGGCCTGCTAAACCCAGGGTTGTGAGTTCAATCCTTGAGGGGGCCGTTTAGGGATTTGGTGATTGGTCCTGCTTCATGCAGGGGGTTGGACTACATGATCTCCTGAGGTCCCTTCCAACCCTGATATTCTGTGATTCCCTCAAGTAATTATTTTTGGCATTAATTTAATGACGTAACTCCAATCCATTACTGAGACTAACTTGTGTGATATGATCTTAATTTGATTTGACAGTGTTTTATTTTTAGTCTATCATCTTAACTTAGATATGTATTCTAGATTTTGTTTTAATAAAAGTTTTGGCACCCACTGTGGAGGCAACATACTCCATCACCCACTACCTCTTATTTCAGTAGAGGTATCCTCCCCACCACAGCATAAAGAATAATCCCTGCACTGTCCCACTCATGATATACTGCAGTCGTCAGTATTTCAATAGTATATTTTTCAGCATGTAATAGCTTCAGCATTATAAATTCCGCACCATGTAAGAAAGAAGGCTGGTACACATGGGTATATAGAGCTGGACAAGTGGGAGACCTTGTTGAGGGAGAAAAGTGGTGCAGGAGATTGACAGCTGTCAGAACTATGCTTCAGATTGCTAAGCAAGGACCATGTGATGGTCTGTCCCATCATTTCATGGCTACTCAAGGCCTGTAAGGAACATTTCACAATCTCCTGTGTAGTAGGTGTAAGTTTACATGAGAATACTTCTCCTTGATGCTACACTAGTTTTGTGAGGGCAATAGAACTCAATTATCAACACAGAGTTTCATGAGTACCTGGCCTAAATAAATAAATAAAAATCACACTCTGTTAGTATGCAAAGAATGCCCTCCCTGCCCTACACACTCTGGCATTGTGAAAGCATCAGCACAAAGGTGTCAAGTGTTCACTTTTATGTGCAAAGGTTTTCTGACAGTAGTGACCTAAGCCTAATCACATGAACAGTTCCAAGGAAGGTTTTTTTGAGGGGTTCATGCCATCTGATTCAAGCATTGTACTGCCTATGAGCCTATTTCTATAAGGCAAGGCTTTTCTCCTCTCTTGGCAGTTATAAAGTCAACCAGATCCCTACAAGTCACCTTTCTCTGCAATGCTTGCACTGTAGCTTTGTTTCCTGGAGTTCTGAAGCAAACATCCTGCTGCAACAACCCCCAGATGGATCCGACAAGACAAACGAAGATAAAGTCAGCTTTCAGAGGGAGACATCTTTTTTGCCATGACCTGGGTCTAGAGAAGGCTCCCCCAACTGCCATAAAAACAGACTATGATATAGAGGACAAATTGTCTGATGTTGAAATTACAGTTATCACTGAAAGCCTCACTAACAGTTGTTGGTACTGGAGAGCAAGTAGCCTAACCTATGGCAGTAGAAGCTTGCATATGGGCAGCCCTATTCCAAGGTACATTTACAAGAAGTACTGAATAGGCCAGGAACCCAATTTCTCCCTATGGTTTTCCAGAGGCAAACAAAAAAGCTTAAGAGCCACCACATTTCTCCAGCAAGGAGCTACTTCTCAAATACTCTCCCGCTTCCGACAGACCACTTAAAGCAGGGGTTCGGGACCCCTTAGAGGGTCACAGGTTATTACATGGGGGGGGGGGGTCACAAGCTGTCAGCCTCCAGCTCAAACCCTGCTTTGCATCCAGCGTTTATAGTGGTGATCTGCCAGGAACCCAATTTCTCCCTATGGTTTTCCAGAGGCAAACAAAAAAGCTTAAGAGCCACCACATTTCTCCAGCAAGGAGCTACTTCTCAAATACTCTCCCGCTTCCGACAGACCACTTAAAGCAGGGGTTCGGGACCCCTTAGAGGGTCACAGGTTATTACATGGGGGGGGGGGGTCACAAGCTGTCAGCCTCCAGCTCAAACCCTGCTTTGCATCCAGCGTTTATAGTGGTGATCTGTGAGGAAAGGTTAAAACACTGAGCATGTTTAGTCTTGAGAAAAGGCAACGGAAGGAAGGACGTATGCTAAGGGTTGTAATAAAGCAGCTGGTGATCAACTGTTCTCCATGTCCACTGAACTAGGACAAGTAGTAATGGGGTTAATCTTTAGCAAGGGAGATTTAAGTTAGATATTTTTCCAAATATCTAACTAGAAGCATAGTTAAGCCCTGGAACATACTTCAAAGGGAGGTTTGTGTAATCCCCAGCAATGGAGGACTTAAGAACAGGTTGGACAACACTAGTTAAGGATGGTGTAGGTGTATTTGGTCCTGCCTCAGCATAGGAGGGCTAGACTATATGACCTCTTGAGGTCCCTTTCCATCCCTACATGTCCAGGATTCTATGATAAATAGGGATAGATAGCAGGGGAGGTGAAAGAGGTTGCGGACTCATAAGAAAGCCAGGGCATTCCCCAGCTCTGCAACTTCCCCCAAGTGCCCTGCAGCCCCAGGTCTGCCAGCACCCCACACAACCCCCCTGCAACCTCCAGCTCTGCCAGTGCATCACAACCTGCAAGATCTGTAAGCTTACTGCAACTACCCTAAACTACCAGCTCTGCCAACCTTCCTGCACACAGCTATTCCACTGTACCACAGTTTTCCTCTGCTCCAGCCGCTGGATGCACATCGGACTATAAAAGGGGGAAGTAACAGCAACAGAAGAAGTGTGTGCACACCAGGGAGCGAAGACTTCAGGGAGATGAATTCCCTGCTTGTGGTGGGAAGACCCACTTACAGCTTGGAGGGGGGAATGCACTGAATGGGTTGATGTGCTGGAGCAGGGCTAGTGGGGCACAGCTGATGGGGGTGGCTAGCTCAGTACACGAATTGCAAGACGTGGTATTTATAACTGCCTAAATGACTAACTCCTAACAACGTATTTTCTCCTGTTCAAAAAAACCTAGTAAATTGAATGACAAACGTTATCAGAGTTGCTGCTTGGTGGTATGTCACCACCTTGCAGAATACTGAGTTTAGCAAAACTTAAGCTTCTAAAAACTAGGACATGCATAGTTAAGGTTGTCCTTGCAACTTTAACTATTGTCTTTCAGCAATGTTTCATATGCCCTATTAACACACACACACACACACACACCTTTATTCTGCCAACTCCACAGTTGCTTAAATGTGCAAGCTCTTCACCTCGTTTTACAACCCATTCACTCACCCCTACAAGATTTTATTTAACACTACTCAATAGCAAAAACGAATAAAAATAGTTGCTCACACCATGTTCCCTCTGTTCCATGGAACGGGCAGTAGCCAGTGGCAATTATTTGGATACACTCCAGGTATAAGTCAGTGTATTGGCTGTTAAGTGTACCTACACTAATAGGTGGAGGCAGTAGTTGGGCCTGCTTGGTAAAGGTGTGTTAGTGATGTGAGGCCATGTGTGGGTTTTATTGTGATATGTGACAGAGCTGTGATTATGATTGAGGATATCTATAATTTCACACACACACACACACGATGCATGTGAACAAAGGGAGGAGCTGCATGTGTACCTTCAGGATGCAGAATGCATCACTTCAGTGAAGAATTGTATACATTATATAATTAGCAGGGAGTGACAGATATGGCACTTTCCCACAATATCCTTGCAAAACCTTAAACATAATTAATTAAAAGGTTACATATTATTGTGGGACAGGATTGCATGTAACCTCTCTAAGAGGGAGATGGGATGTGAACCCTGGAAGCATTATGAAGGTCAAAGGACTGTACTGAACAACATGCCAGGAGAGAATAGATATTTGGGACAAACAGTATCAAGTATTTACCTAGGGAATCTCTAGAGGGAGCTGAATGCCAATTCCCACCTCCAGTTATGCAAAACTCTTCCTTTTGAAGCTACACCTTGAGAAAGGGACCATTGTTTATTGATTACTTGTTCCCAGAGCCAGAAGATCAAAGGCCCAAACTGCATAGAAAAAAAACTAAACTATGCATGGGTGTGCTTGTTCTGAGCTAAAGCTGTTATGAACTTGTAGCCACAGAAAAAGACCTTTGTGGCTTTTGAAGACCTGACTCCTACCAGAGCCCTCCTGGAGCTGGGGAGAGGAAAGCTTAGCAGAAATCACCCCTTATTAGCATAAGTGTAGGTTGTTTTCACCTTATGAATAAATGTGCTTGTTTCGGCCTGATCTGCACTAAAAAATTAAATCAGCTTCACTACATTCAAGGGTGTGAAAAATTCACATGCCTGAGCGATTTAAGGTATGTCTACACTAGAAACTTCAAAGTGCTGCTGCAGGAACGCTCCGACAGCAGCGCTTTGAAGTGCAAGTGTGGTCACGTGCGAGTGCTGGAAGAGAGTTATCCCTGCGCTCCTGGTAATTCACCTCCACAAGGGGATTAGCTCTGAGCACTGGGAGCACAGCCTGTCTACATCAGCGCTTTAAAGCTCTCAGACTTGCTGCGCTCAGGGGGTGATATTTTCACACCCCTGAGCCAGCAAGTTAAAGCACTATAAAATGTAAGTGCAGACAAGCCCTTAGTTAAGTCAATCTCACCCCCCAGCATAAACAGAGCTAAGTAGATGGAACAATTACTCCATCAACCTAGCTACCGCCTCTCAAGGAGGTGGATTACCTACACCAACAGGAAAACCCCTCCCTTTGGTGTAAGTAGTGTCTACACCAACGGTTCTCAAACTTCATTGCACTGCAACCCCCTTCTGCCAACAAAAATTACTGCATGACCCCAGAAGAGGGGGCTGAAGTCAGAGACTGCCTGAGCCCCGCTTTCCCAGGCGGAAAGGCCAAATCCCAAGGGCTTCAGCCCAAGATGGGGGCCCTGTAACCTGAGCCCTGACACCCAGGGCTGAAGCTGTCAGGCTCGGGCTCAGTGTACTAAGGGCATACTTGATGGGGGGTACTGAGGCATTACTGAAATACGGCAGAGTTAAGGTTGCCTGGGCAATCTTAACCATGCATTTCCTGGTTTTCAGAAGTTTGAGTTTTGTTCATTTCAATGTTCTGCAAGGGGACAACATACCATCAAGCAACCTTAATTCTGTATTAACAGTTTTTTCCACTGAACAGAGCAGTATATATTGACAAGTCAGATCTCTCAAAATAGCAAACTGACAGATCTAAGTATATCATTTTCCTACAAAGTTAATATTAAGATTCAAACAGGATTCTCACCCTGCAAACATGGAAGATCTGTTTCATTACTCTGAAGTACCTAATTTAATCCTTTATCTCTCTTTTTTTTCAGTAATACTTAGTACTAATTCTCACAATGCACCTGTGACGTAGGTATTCTCCCCAATTTTCCTATAGGGAAACAAAGTAAGTGACTTGTGTGACAGTTTGGGGAAGATGGTTTCCAGTCACGAATTCCATTTGGTTTTATGCTATTTTTACTTAACACTGATAGTGAATTAAATCATAATCTGGTAGTAGTAAACGGACATGTAGCAAGGTACTATGATGGAAAGACATTACAAGGCCCCAAAGAACATTGAATCAACACTGAATAGTTCTACTCCACTGGTGTTCCGCGTTTGAAAAATGCCCAGCACAACAGGGTCCTAGTCCCTGTCTAGGGCCCCTAGGCACTACAGTAATTCATAAATGCAAACAAACAGCCTCAGCTTCTGATAGAACCATTAACTGTTAATAATCCTCTATGCCAAGAAACCCACAGGTTCCTTCCTTTAAAACTGTTCCTTGCTTTAAAATTGTCTCACAGTCCCCAAAGGACTGCACTATAACCTAGAATGCCTGCAGGGGTGGACTCTGGGAGAGCATGCATTAGCTGCCGGGGAGGCTTAGGAGTATCAACACTGATCTCAGGGCCCTTTGTTAATGATGGGTTCCACAGCCAAATGAGGGATGCCAGACAGAGTCTGCATTCTGATAGTGTGCCTGGGTGACCAGGACTAGAGAATGTCTGGATGCTGCTCAAACCTTGTTGGCTTGGAAGTATATGGGATTCAAAGATTGGGTCCAATACAAGTGATTGAGTCCCCCCATGTGGACTCAGTCTGAGATTGCACAAGGCCACACCAGAAGTCTGAATGTATCAGTTCCTGACTCCTAGTTTAATCCACTAGACTATCCTGCCTCTCTGGACAGCACATTTATGCCTCCTTCCAATTCTTCATTATATGTAAGAGGAGTTCTTATTGGTCATGATCATGTCAAAATGCCACATCATGTACTTAAGTTTAAATCTCTCTTCTTCCACCCTGCTAATTACTTCATCTAGTTTGGAATACTTGAACCAACCAGACTCAGTATTTTTTTTTATTTTAAGATTGAATTCTCACTCCCATCAGATATTTGTTTATTAGATTATAAACCCCTGTGATAAGAATTTTCTGTGCAAAGGAAGTTTTAAATAAAGGAGATAATTTCATTACAGCACTCTTCCTTAGCACCAATCTTCAAATGAATAAATGCTTAACTGGTGGCGCAGGCACACAAATCCTTTTATGTTTTAGCAGGAATGTAAGTATTACTCTATCTTCAAAAACTACTCCTAATATACATGTAAGAATAAAGAGAAATCCTTTTGAGCAAGCAAATTTTAAAAAGTTACGCTTTAAAGCCTCTGAAGGAAGGAAAAGTTGTAGACACTCATTCAAAGTGCTAATTTTGTGCAACTCTTAGCATGAGGAGTCAGTTTCTGGAAGAATGGTAATTTTCAGCTTGTGACACCCCCCTCACCCCCATCTGTCTAGAACTCTCCCTTTATCCCTCCAAATCATTCATTTTTAAATTCCACCATAAGCCTCAGTTTTAACTTTATTAGCACTGACCCTCACTGAATACTTATTTGTGACAGCTGCATGAGTTACTTTATCTTAAAATACCATTTTAAGTTGCTTCAATGAGATTCATGAAGCACAGATTTCTTGAAATTTACAATGGAAGTCATGCTTGCAGACCCCCTTTATGAGGATCTGATCTCTGTATTGTGCTCAGAAGTTTCCACCTTCCATCAAGAGATAGTGGAAAGTGGCTGATATTGTAACAGCTTCTAATATAGGCCAGCGGGGTGGCCATCATAATGCAACATGCCATTTTGCTCCTCTACATGCTATGCATCTCTTTCATTTGATGTTAGCCTCTGCCAACCCACACCGAGAAAAGAATTTTAACCCTACTCTTGAATGTACATTTCTTCTACAGAAACTTAAAACGTGTTCTAAAAAAAAAAAGTCATATTTTAACCTATTTTTACAAATAGCAAAAAAAATTACAACACCTGAAATAAAGCAAAAATCTCTAGTTTTTCGTTTGTTTGCTTTGTGCCTTTGATAGCATGTCACATGTAGTCCATTTTGCTGTTTGGCACACTAGAATCTTACTGCTTGTGCAATGCCCCAAGGAAGCACAGCAACATATTTTTCTCCAGGCCACAAAAAAAAAAAAAGGTGGTTAACAGGAAGAGCAGCAAAGCCAATCTGAGTTTGGGGACAGGTAAGCGTCTCTTTCCCCAGACTCTTACACAATTTGGGTAGGAGGACTGGCACAGCCCTCTTTCAACACTGCACATTTCAAGGGTGCCTGGAAGTAATCCATTAGGCAGTGAATGGGTCCCCTTCATCTTCACCATTCAGAACCTACTACGGGCTCAGATAGAACTTGGCTGCTTTAAGCTCTTTTGCAGGACATGGGAAAAGCAGAAGAGGCTATGTGCCAGGAAAGCAAAAGTAAGTGACCCCTCCACCCCACACCCCTTTGTAAGGAAATAGCAGTATGATAGGCCAACCTCCTTGAAAGGGGGTGGGATCAGAAAGATGAAGTACAGCAGTAGCAGAAAGCAGCCCTATCCTTCTCCCCGTCCTGTGCCCCAGAGCCCCTCCAAGTTATCAGGTTGCTAGGAGTGTCACTGGACTGCACCAGGGTCAGGATTTGTCTGCAGAAAGATTCTAATGCACATACACAGAAGCGGCCAGTGCTCCCATTCGTGCTCTCCTGACGCAGTGCTCATGCATGCTCCTCTTTTTGTGTAAGCGCCATGCCTGGGATTTTAAAACCAGAGGTGGTAGTGTAAACATAACCACAGAAATGTTATGTACATCAGACTGGCTCACCTGCTCAGTACTGAGCAACATAAAGCACTTCCTAAACCAGCATTCTCAAATGCAGCCACCACGGGCTTTTCTTGTGGCCACAGCCTCCTCAGTGGCGAATGAGGACAGGGAGGTGGCAGGGAGCAATGGATCCACGAACACCAGAGGAGCAGGCAGCCAATGTGAGTTCCCCCCATTCCCAGGGGCGGTGGGGTTCAGGCTTCTGGCTTCAGCTCTGTGGTGTGGGCTCTATCCTTGAGCCACACAGTAACAGTTTCCATCCTAAAGCTGTGGGGCTTTGGGCTCTGGCCCTAGGTTCACCACCACATCGCCTCTGGCCACTGCTGCCTCCCTACCCACCTCCCCATCCAGGGCTTAACCTGTCCTCTGGTTTATCAGGGTTGAGTAAGTCTGTTACAAGTATCACTTTTCACTGTCTCCTTCCTAGCAAGTCTGTTGCTGTGAAAAGTGATGTTAACAAAACACAAATATCCACTTTTCACTGAAACAGAGTTACTAGTTAGTAAGCCATTTCTAAAAAGCAACACCTCCCCCCCCCACAAAAAAAAAAACCAAAAAAAAAAAAAAAAAAAAAAAGAAGACAACATGCAAAGCACCTTGTTTCTATTCTGTTTGGGTCCAGTAAAGAATACAGACAACTGTATATTATTTTTATTATTGAGTCTGCAAAGAGCCCTACATAAATAAATTACACTGATTTGGACATGTGTATGTGCATATTTATTTGTTTTTCCTAAAGTTAATTAAGTATTTTAGGAGAAAAAAAGTGTCAGAGAAGCCACCAGCAAGAGTTGATGGTTGCACTCTGAGGCCACCAAAGTTTTTGTTGTGAGAACCCCTGGACACAGAGTATGTTTTCTCTGCAGCTCTTCTCCAATGGGAGCACAAGATCAGATCAGGGAATTTAATGCAGGTTTTCCACATGAACACAGAGCAATGTATACACCTTTTCTAATGAGAACTAACAGTTTTATTTAAAAAGAACAGGAGTACTTGCGGCACCTTAGAGACTAAAATTTATTTGAGCATAAGCTTATGTGGGTTAAAATCACTTCATCGGATGCATGCAGTGGAAAATAGAGTAAGAAGATATATATGCACAGAGAACATGAAAAAATGAGTGTTGTCATACTAACTACAATGAGAGTAATTAAGGTGGGCTTTATTAGCAGGAGGGAAAAGAAAACTTTTGTAGTGATAATCAGGATGGCCCATTTCCAATAGCTGACAAGAAGGTGTGAGTAGTAGTTGGGGGAGGGGGAATTAGCATGGGGAAATAGTTTTACTTTGTGTAATGACCCATCTACTCCCAGTCTTTATTCATGCCTAATTTAATTGTGTCCAGTGTGCAAATTAATTCCAATTCTGCATTTTCTCACTGGAGTCTGTTTACGTTTTTTTGTTGTAATATTGCGACTTTGAGGTCTGTAACTGAGTGACCAGGGAGTTAAAGTGTTCTCTGACTGGTTTTTGAATGTTATAATTCTTGACGTCTGATTTGTGTCCATTTATTCTTTTCTGTAGATTCTCCGGTTTGGCCAATGTACATGGCAGAGGGGCATTGCTGGCACACGATGGCATATATCACGTGCAGGTGAATGAGCCTCTGATAGGGTGGCTGATGTGATTAGGTCCTATGATGGTGTCCCCTGAATAAATACGTGGGCAGAATTGGCAACGGGCTTTGTTGCAAGGATAAGTTCCTGGGTTAGTGTTTTTGTTGTGTGGTGTGTAGTTGCTGGTGAGTATTTGATTCAGGTTGGGGGGTTGTCTGTAGAGAGGACTGGCCTGTCTCCCAAGATCTCTGACAGTGAGGGATCATCCTTCAGGATAGGTTGTAGATCGTTGATGATGCGCTGGAGAAGTTTTAGTTGGAGGCTGAACATGTTGGGCCTGTCCTGTAATAGGTGGCTTCTGGGTACTCTTCTGGCTCTGTCAATCTGTTTCTTCACTTCAGCAGGTGGGTACTGAAGTTGTAAAGGTGCCACAAGCACAACTCTTTTTGCTAATACAGACTAACATGGCTACCACTCTGAAACCTGTCCATTTTATTTAAATTTTTTGATATTGGTAGCCCCTGAACTAATCAGTGCTATGAGCCATTTTTCACCAGTGGATTAAGAACAAATATGTAAAACTTGTAAAATCTACGTTTCCTGAATTCCTGATATCAGGCGTCCCCATTTTCTGCTTCTGTTTGCCCCCATCAAACACTTATGCACAGAGACACATAAATGAGGGTGGTAAAATAAGGATGGAATTCATCTGTTTATTTGGAAGCAATATGGTCCAGTGGATAAGGCACAGACCAAGGAATTAGATCCAAGTTTTATTCACCGCTGATTTACAGTATGGCACTGAACAAGGTTTTAACCTTTGTGCCTCAGTTCCACATCATTAAGGAGGAGATAATACTCATTTACTTCACTAGTGCTTTGAGACCTACAGAAGAAAGTGCTATATAAAGAAAGTTACTGGTAAGTAACCTAACAACACTCAAAGAACTTCTACATTTTTCAGTCTTTGGGCTGGGACCAATGGAAGAAGCCGAAGGAGTGGTGCTTTTGTGCACTTTTATAACCTCAACTCCCAATGTCTGGTGTCAAGAGACGGCACTTATGGAGACATTGTCAAAGGAAGGTGCTGCTTTCCACTAGGTTGGGAACCTCAGCAACACAAGGTAGTGCAACAAACAACTAGGAATATTTAGAGGCCACCCTGTGAAGAATCTATTGTCTTTTTATGCTCCCCTAGCTACACAGCACTGAAATGCCCTAAAATCCACCATTCTGCAATATCACAACCACAAGAAATGGACGATTATGTCCCAGTTCAAACGCAGAGTTGGATCACAAAAGAGGTGGTTGGGTTTATTTTTTTTTTTATGCATGTAACAGCATTATGAAAGGTTTAATAAATATTTCATACCCTAAAAATATCTATAAATGTTGGTTTCACTAGTGATTCAATTCACAGTAAAAAGAACAGGAGTACTTGTGGCACCTTAGAGTTTTTGTGAACTTATGCTGAAATAAATTTGTTAGTCTCTAAGGTGCCACAAGTACTCCTGTTCTTTTTGCAGATACAGACTAACACGGTTGCTACTCTGAAACCTGTCAATTCACAGTGGCGCTTGAGGAAAACTTTGTAACTGCATTTGACTGAGAAACAAATTTATAAAAAAATAAGTGAGTGCACATACATCTATAAACTGTTCACATGTGGATGCATCTAAAATACATTGCAAAGGAATTCTATGACAAAGTTGTCCAGCTGTACATTCATTATCCATTTTATGTAAGTACATTTATATTGATTTTTAACTGGAAAAGAAATAAGCAATTATCCCTCTTCAGGATAATTGGAGGTCTGTGGCACGGTGGTCCTGGGGGGCCTTGGAGCAGCAGGTGGGACAACAGGGGTCCTGCTGCTCAACTTCAGTTCTTCCACTGTGATCAGCAACAGTCTATGATTAATAGACTCCCTTCTCTCGTGTACTATGTTTCTCCTCCTTCAGATCTCTCTTCTGCTTACATTCACCTCCCCACTGGAGAGAGTATAATGTTTCCAGGCACTTGAACTGTTGTCCCATGTATTGTTTTGTCCAAGTTAGCCTATATTCTTCAGAACAAAGACCTTATTCTTTCCACATAGCACATCACAAAAATGTATAAGGCTAAGATTTAGTAATGGGTATTTTTAGTATGTCACGGACAGGTCACAGGCAATAAACAAAATTCACGGCCCATGACCTGTCCATGACTTTTACTATACCCCTGACTAAATCTTAGCTGTTCCTGGGGCCCCACTGTTGGGGGAGAGGGGGCAGGGGCTGATGGCTGGCCCCTGCTCCAATAGCAGGAGCTGACTGCCCCCCAGCCACCTGCTGCTCCAAGACCCCCCAGGACCACTGCGCCAAAGACCTCCAAGGCGGTCCCCAGGACCAATGCTCGGGGACTGCCCACGGCACCCCTGCTGCTCTGGAAGCCCCTGGGGCCAACTGATCAGGTAGTCTTGGGATCAGCCCCACCAGCCACTGCAAAGTCGCAGAGGTCTCAGAAAAATCACAGAATCTTGACTTTTGTGACCTCCATAACAGACTTGCAACCTTAGGTATGTGTGCTTACAGCACTCTAACCAAGTTTAAAATTGCATTGATAGCAGGCTGCAATATCACAAACAAGAGCATATAAACATCTGTTAGAGAACAGGTAGGCAGTCTATATAATCATGTTGTGTTTCACTTTGATAACTAGGTGAGCACTGTCAATCTTACATCACTTCAGTAAGAAACACGTCAGCATTGTGGGCCAGCCAGTATACTAGCCAACAACTAGGCTTATTCACCTCTTGCTTTTCGTCTCCTTCCTGGATTTTGAGACTTAACTCCTATCTAACCCTGCAACAAAACTGTTTGAGAACAAATCCAATATCAACGGACTCTGAGGGATATTTATCTATCCCTTCAAGCTCTTTGGTTCTATCTTTATTCCTGCCTTTAAAAAGATAGATGGAAAAGTAGATGAAAATTGGCTTTCAAAGTCTTCTGGAGTTGCACCACACTCAAATTGTAATTACCTCCTTATTTTACAGATAATTTTTTAAACCATTAACACTACTTGGAGTAATTTATTTTCTTGTTGACCTTTGTTCACAACAATCTTAAAAGTAATTTCTGCCACAGTATTCTTGCTGGATGCCCAAGAATAGAGAACCCAGTATGTTAGGCAAATGCATCTTTTTTGTTGGTTTTATATTGTAATTCGATGCCTTCAACTTGCATTTTATAACTAAGTAGTTTACTCTTTAAAACAGCATTGGAAACATCACAATAAGCATTGAGAGAGATGTGGGGAAGCAAGAAGAGTTCCTCTTTTATAGTATCATTCCTTCAAACCAGTTACCTGCATGTTTAGTTATGTTTTCTGATACACTGTCCTATCATTTTAGCAGAGACTACCAGAGCAATGAAACAGAAATAACTGCCTTCCCCGGTGTTGGTTATAATTGTACTTCCTAAGACTTTTTCCAAAATGTCTTAGAAACCCACTCTTGCTCTTTGTAAGGTCAGAGACTAGAATAGTCTAACCATCACAGGTAATCTATAAAGTCATAAGCACTAAAATCTTAAATTAAAGCAAGATTTAACATAAACAGGAAGCTGATGAGATACTGTATTAATTCTATTCTTGTATATCTACTGGTTCCTGTGTACACCTCAAGGCGTACAGGTAGTAAACATTTGATGCTGTGGTCAGGATGCATCCTCCTCATAAAAGCATCTCAAAATTATCACTTATCCTGTGTTTAAGAGAGAGACAAGCCACTTTCATGCCAATAATACTCTGAGTGGCCTTTCAAATATTTTTACACTGTTCTCATTAGAAACTGCAGAAACACTATTTCATAGCAATTTTAACCACTTGCACTCTATTCACACTGTTTTAAATGTTTTTCTAAATAGTTAGGAAGAACAACAATGGTTTGGGTCCAATGTCATTCTACTCTCGTATTCACATTGTAACAAAAAGGAATATGTATTTTCATCTCATTCTACAAACATTTATTAAAAGACCCTAGGTTTATGGAAAATATTCCTCTATAGAGAGGACATAGATGTTAATACAGACGTTAAAGTCTAGGCACTCATAAGAGACTCTGTGATAGCCTGCAGTGAAAATCAGTTTTTACTTTATCTTAAAGCATACTCCTTAGCTCAGACTTCTGCATATTTTACTGAAAACTAAAATGATTGTCACTCTGGTTTTAAGAGTGAAAAGCCAAGATTAAGCAATCAGCACTTACTTTTCACCATCCTGTGGTTTTAAAATGAAGTCTACATGATAATTCATTCTTAAAGTCTACAGATTACATGTAGCGGACACCAAATTCAAATTGTCACATGCAAAACATTCAGACACACAAAGCTATCTGAGGAACACTAGTCTTCTTGACGTTCGGATGAGTGCGCTAGAAACAGTGCAGAATTAGTGCACTCCACGCACTAAGTTTAAACAAGCACAATACTCTTAACAACTGAAAGTATACAACGAAGCAAAAAAAATGCATTGAAAAGTTGGTGGACTGCTATTTGTACAGTATCCAATTGGCTTTTTCCATAGCCACAACAACTTTTTGGTTAAGTAGAACACAAACTATGATGTGATCTGGAGTCCATTACTTAATCACTACCAAGTCACTTACATAGACTGGGAGCATATCCTCACACAGGAATTTTTAACTGCACTTGGACAATACCAAACACCACTCCTCCATTCCCTTCCCCTCCAAATAACCAGTATGGAGTGCTGTTGCCCTGTTAGTGTGGAGAACAGTCAACTGAGTTTACCACCTGTCTTAACAACATGCAATCAATTACTCCCAATATAGTTTTGTCAAAATAATAAATGTTGAAAGCAGCAGGCTCTCCCCACGATGCCAGATCAGGGGAAATCAGTGAGAAGCAGTGCTTGACACTCAACCATGTCTGCCAATTCTTGTGTAGACCCAGCCTACAGTCCAACTGACCAGGGCCTGAGAAATTCACTCACCAGTGAGAAACTTAAGGCATTGATTTCTGAAGAACTGAAGCTCTCATTTTGAGAAAGAGTCAGTTCCTAGCCATGATGGTTGTGCAATGTTGTCTTTCTGAGTCAGCGGACATTTCCAGTGCTTCTGCTGATGCTTATATAGCTTTGCCAAGCTACAGCTGAGTAACATTAATAATAGTGACAATATGGCAGCTGCTCACAATGTTCTGAAGAGTAACTGTGAAACCCACGAACAACCATGTCAGTTTCGTTTGGAAAAAAAAGTAAGAGACTCAGGTACTGGATCTAAGCAAACTTGAGAAGGACTCAAAATAAACCCCACAGATGAGGCTTGGGGATGAATAGAAGATAGAGATAAACAGAATATCTAAACTGTACCACACTTACTAGCCAAAGACAAGAGATGAATCCTTTAAACAGGTTCTACAGACAGCATCCTCCTTAACAACTGAGGCTGCTAAAGGCCTAGGCTTGTCACCAAGACAGATATAACTTAGATAATTTTTTCACATCTTAGCTCATAAAGCCAAGCTTGCAAATCCTTCCACCTTTATCTTTGTTGTTTACCTCTGGCTAGCAGAGTTAGGGTTTATCTACAATGCAAATGAAGGTGTGACTATAGTACAGGTAGCATACGCGTATTAACTTTCATCTAGCTAGCATGGGTAACAATGGCAATGTAGACATGATGGGCTTCAGCACAGGCTAGCAACCAGAGTATGTACCCAGGCTCCCTAGGTAACTTGCACTCTGGTTGCTACTCCATGCTGAAGCCTGTGCCACCTCAACTACACTGCTATTGTTACCAGTGCTACAATCGTGCCTTTACTTTGCAGTATAGATATACTCTTAGGAGCAGAGGCTTATTTGTTCAGCATTCCTTTCATCAGGGAGGCTTCCCTTTAATTGGAAACAAAGAACAAAAGAAATAATTTAATATATACTGTTAAAAAAATATGGCTTTAATTTATTTCAAACACTAAACAGATACAGTAACTCCCCAATTTTCCTGCTACAAGACAAATACTCATCATAAAAAAGACTAGTAATGTCACCTATTTGTATTATGTGACTATTATCCATTACATCTCATCTTATAAACAATAACTGTACAAAGGACTAGAAAAATTCAATACTGTCTCTCTCATTCTAATGTCCTTATCTCACAGTCAAAACCACCCTATTTTTGTGCAGCTCATACTGTCAGAACGCAAAATCCTGAACAGCTCTCTCCTGCTAAGGATGGAGAACAATACCAGGGGAATAGATGTATAAAAACAAAACGAAACCAAGGGACCCAAGAAAAACACACAGAGCAAACTCTCACAGGATGCAGAGAAACCATATCCACCTGGGACATTTAAAGGTCACCTGCAAAGAGGGGAAACAACACAACCTGTGCGTGTGCCCTTTTTGCTCCATGCGATGTAAGAGCAGCAGGAGAGGGATGTCTCCTTGCTGCACCTCACCCCCCATCCCCCACGAGTATTTTGCGTTACGAAGTCAGGACAGCAGCCCGGAAAGGCTCCGGGAAAGCCGCGAAAGAAGGATTCCGCAACCGCGCGCGGTAGCTGAGCAGCGCAGAGCCGGAGTTCTCGGGCAGACGGTTTGAAGCGCTGGAGTTTGTTTCTTTATATGACACCCAACCGACTCCGGCCACTAACGGTTTTCAGGGAAAGTTCAGCAGCCCCCGGGGCACGAGGCCGCCCCGAGCCTCCCTCCAGCACGGCAAGGCAGAGACGGGGCCACGGGCAGGGGTCTGCCCAGCTGCAGAGCACCCAGTGGGGAAGGGGTTTCACGGCCGCCCAGACGCGCTCACCACCACCGCGCGCCGGGAAGGGTCCGCTCAAGCCCCCCCACGATTCCTCCCCAGGCAGCGGGGGCCGAAGGCGCGTAGGATCCTCCCCGGAGCCCCGGCAGGGCGGCGGGCAGAGGCCCACGGCCAGGCCCGGCGGCGGGCGGCTCACCAGCGTGCTGGTCCCGGGGCCACAGGTAGTAGGTGGCGGGGATGACGATGAGCCCCACGAAGCTGGTGAGGAAGTAGAAGAAGGTGTTGCCGCTGTCATCGTACTGGAACTGCTGCCCCGCCATGGCCGCTCATCCACGCCGCCGGGGCTCACGCGGGCCGAGCCGGGATCTGGCGAGAACGAAGGCCGCCCCGCGAGCCACACACAGCAAGACGTGTCACTATGCAGCCACCATAGCCGTTGTGACGTCACACGCTGCGCCTGGATTGGCTCATCCATTTCCGCTGACAGAGGGCGGGTTGGGGGAGGGGATGTGTCTGGGACTGGAACCCTGAGCCCGCAGGGAGGGAGGGAAGGGTGCGCGTGCGGCGTGTGTCTGTAGCTAGGACTGGAAGGGCACGTTGTTGTTTGGCTGAGGCCAGGTGTGGGGGAGGGGGAGGTGCTCTGGCTCGGCCCAGGCCCAGAGTGGGGTCTCTGTTGGGGCCTGCAGGCGCTGGTGTCCTGTGTTGGGCTGAGCCCCAGTGCCCGCGGCTGTGTCTGGCTAGGCCCGCTATGGGCCCAGGCCAAGCCACTATGACTTACCAGCAAGGTGCTCTGCAGCCGCAGGTAGTGAGGCCAGCTAGTGAGTCAGGAGAAGATCTTGCCCTGCCCTGGCTGCTCTTCTGCCCCCCACCAGCTGCCTTCCGTCCCTGGGATGGATCGCAGTGTTTTGTTTAGGGGGTATTTCTCATGATTTCTAGAATCAAACTCACTAACTTTGCCCTTTGTTAAAAATGTGTCTCCTCTCCAGTGAGAATGGAGCCATAAGGTGCCCTCTGTCAAAGCCCTTTGTTTCCCTATGCCCAGGGCCCTACCAAATTTCATGGCCATGAAAAACACATCATGGACTGTGAAATCTGGTTCCCCCGCCCCCACCCCGTGAAATGTGGTCTTTTGTGTGCTTTTACCCTACACTATACAGGTTTCACTACAATTGGGGGACCTGACCCAAAAGGGATGTTGAGGTATTGCCGCCCTCATGTCTGTGCTGCCTTCAGAGCTGGGTGGCCAGAAAGCAGCTGCTGTTGGCCAGGCGCTCAGTGCTGAAGGCAAGCAGCAGCACAGAAGTAAGAGTGGTACTACCATATCATGCCATCCTTACTTCTGCACTGCTGCTGCTGCTGCTGGTGGCTCTGCCTTCAGAGCTAGGCTCCCAGTAAGCAGCCGCTGCTTTCCAGCTGCCCAGAAGTAACGGTAGCACCTCAACCCCTGCTACAATAACCTTGTGACACCCCCAACAATACCTTTTTGGGTCATGACCCTTATAATTACAACATCATGAAATTTCAGTTTTAAATAGTTGAAAATATGATTTTTAAAATCCTATGACTGTGAAATTAACCAAAATGGACCTCAATTTGGTAGGGCCCTACCTATGCCCTTTGCAGAAAGTAGTGAGATTTTTTTCCATAAATAATAATAATTATATCTTTAAATCATATTTTCATTCAGAATTTTATAATAGGCCTGAGGTTTAACTCTGGAGAATGCCTTTCCAAACTGCAAAAATACCTCTCTTTATTTGTGTCTAAATTTAAAATAGAGATTACACAATGGTAGCAATTTGTGACTGCAGTGCCCCCATCCTTGTGTCCCTAGATTCCATTTGCCAGAATAGTCTTTGAATATTTCCATAGAGATTGAGACTAGATCACTCCCAGAGAAGATGGCAACTCTCTGCCTCGGAAATTGGAAACTATGGCTGCATCCACGCTGTATGCTCATTGGTGGTGGTGTGTAGGGTACATGCAGCTACACACCAGAGCGAAAGGCTCTGTCGGGGAAAGCAGTGGGGAAGGGCTCCAACAGCGCAACACTATACTACTATTACAATGGCAGTGTAGGCGGGAGACACTACTTGAGTGTGTAGAGAGCCATGTAAGGTACATACCCTAAGGTTCTGCATGTCTTTACTTGCCTGAACAGTACCTCACCATCTACACTGCTATTTATACCTCTACTAGGGGGACATGCAGTATCTATACTCTACACACTACTGTAAGAACTGTGCAGTGTAAGTATACTGTGTAGGATGCAGGAGGAATGTGGGAAGCAGGAGGAAGACTGAATGTAAGGAAGTATATGGAAAGGCAAAGGGAGATGGGATGGGAAATACAGAGACAGGTGAGGAATGGGAGACCAGAAGGGCACAGAGAGTAAATGTAAGAAGGACAGGAGATTGAATGAAACAAGGAAGAGATGGGGAGAGGTAAATAGCTCTCTGAGCTGTTGGTAAAGGCTCACGTTTGTATGTGTATTTTCAGGTTAAAAATTCAATGTTAAATGATCATGCTCAAATTGAGGCTGGGAGGCTTCCCTTAAAGGGTTGAAGTTGGACATAATATAAAAGGGGTTGGTGCTGTCATAATATTTAAGCCAATCTTATAATTATATGCAGTTTGACTCATTTTTAGGTGTTTAGAGTTGATGACACTGCTCATTCACACATGACTAACATAGAAGATTCCTCAAGAACAAACTATTCCACCCAGCTCCATTAGTAAGGACATGTGTCACTGCACTGCTGCTGAAGTGCCATAAAAAGCAGCCATTGTGATATCTCCCAGGATTGGCCTGTGTCCCATTTACACAGGAACAGTGATGACATCACAAATTAGAGATGACAGGAGGCGTAATGTCATAAGGGGAGGGATTTATCATTTCATTTTAGCAGCAGGAAAGGAGTAACATCACAATAGAAGCTACTGAGATCACAGCATGAGGGAGAATCTTGATATGGCATGATAGCCCAGAAACAAAGGGTTGGAAGGTGTTGTGGAACGTCACAGCAGCAGTGAAAGGCAGTTCAGAGAAGGAAGAAAGTCTCAGCTCAGTTGCTCCAGGGCTGGGTTCTCACACTGCAGCTTAACAATGATGGCTTTTACTTTTCCTGTGATTCTTTGTAATCATCCCCACCTATTCTGCAAAATTTTGCATTTAGATTTTATAAACCTTTGAAACATTCCTTTCCATCTCTTCTCTTTCCTGGCCTTCTTCCCAAGCTACTGGTATGCCAGGCTTTTGTGACTGGTATTCCTCTCTCCCAAACCCTATCCAATGTTGACAATTCTCACAATAATTAGTGTTGAATGAATACATGAGAATCTCAGCTTTCTTTTGAAGGGGAAAAAATACCTTTGTAGCCCTCACAGTTGTGGAGAAAAGGCTGACAATGTTACCCTAATGGAAAAGGCTCAGAAATCAGAGGGGGTGGGGGGAAAGAACGCCAGATAATTTTTAAACTCATTATTTTTAAGCCAGTCTCATGATTTTTAAGCCCAACTTGTGATTTTTGAACATTGGTTGTTGACAGTACTGCTTGTCAAGTATGAGAGGGGTAGCTGTGTTAGTCTGGATCTGTAAAAGCAGCAAAGAGTCCTGTGGCACCTTGTAGACAAACAGACATATTGGAGCATGAGCTTTCGTGGGTGAATGCATCTGATGAAGTGGGTATTCACCCACGAAAGCTCATGCTCCAATATGTCTATTAGTCTATAAGGTGCCACGGGACTCGATACTGCTTGTGTTATATAGGAGCGGCATTGTGGGCTAGTGGATAAAGCTTAGGACTCTGGCAACCTGAGTTCTAGTCCCATCTTGGTCTCCTGGGTGACCATGGGCAAGTCAATTTCCTGCTCTGTGCTCAGTTTCCCCATCTGTAAAATAGGGATAATGATACTAATCACCTTTGTAAAGTGCTTTGAGATCTACTGATGAAAAGCAGTGTATGAGAACATTGGTGGTCACAGTGGTGTTTGGGAGGGGCAATTGAATGAATTGACACGGAAGTTTCTAGGGCAGGTGCAGCTGCCATTATGTTCTTACTTTGTTGCTACCTCCATTCTTCCTGCCAGTTTATTCTGATTGTGAAGCAGGAGAGCATCTTTGGCAGCAGGGAAGAGGAATTCCTGCTGTCCATGTGCAGCTCTGCTGGACACATGACATCACAGGGATGCATGTCACAGGGCTGTGAGATGTGTCCAGTGAGATGCCCAGCATTTGCATACTGTTACTTTTAGTTGGACCCTCCACCCTCTTAAATACATTAAGGTTTTGACCAGTATCCAAGCTCTTCCTCATACATTAATAAAGAGTTTTGATATTGCTACCACAGTCCACCTGTGTGGCTGTATGCATTCATAGCCAGCAGTAGAACCCATGCTTACCCTTTGCTGAGGACTGGTAGTGGGAAAGCAAAAGAGCCTCTTCTCCCATCTGCTTCCTGCCTGAAGACCAGTTAGAGCGGGGTGGGCAAACTTTTTGGCCTGAGGGCCACATCTGGGTATGGAAATTGTATGGCGGGCCATGAATGCTCACGAAAGTGGGGGTGGGGGTGTGTGAGGGCTCTGGTTGGGGGTGCGGGCTCTGGGGTGGGGCTGGGGAGAGAGGTTTAGGGTGCAGGAGAGTGCTCCAGGCTGGGACTGAGGGGTTCAGGGGGCAGGAGAGGGATCAGGGCTGGAGAAGGGGGATGGGGGGTGGGAGGAGGTCAGGGGTGTAGGCTCTGGGCAGCGCTTATCTCAAGCAGCTCCCGGAAGCAGTAGCATGTCCAGCCTCCAGCTCCTACGTGAAGGCACAGAGCTAGCCAGGTGGCTCTGCGTGCTGCCCCATCCACAGCTGCCACTTCTGCAGCTCCAATTGGCCATAGTTCCCAACCAATGGGAGCTGCAGCCAGCACTTGCAGTGGTGGCAGTATGTGGAGCCCCCTGGGTGCCCCTATGCGTAGCAGCTGGAGGGAAGACATGCCACTGCTTCCGGGAGTCAAAGCACATGTGGAGCAAGCCCCCATCTGTCTCCCCAGTGAGAGCTCAAGAGCTGGATTAAAAGGGCTCTGATGGGCCGGATAGTTTGCCCACCCCTGAGTTAGAGTGAAGGAGAAAACAGCCTAGCTGCCTGCAGAAGGGGCACCATCTTGGTCCCTAGGAGGGAAGAGGAGATGATACAGGAGAACAAAGGAACCCCGCACTGGATAGCCATGTCTATACTAGAGAAGTTTGGTGTGCTTACCACTCTTTGGTCTCAGCATGCCTTTAACACCCTTTTCACCAACACACAAAATGCTCCTCCCCATGACATACAGGTAGTCACACCACCAGTAATAACTATGTGGTCCTCCACCAGAGCAGTGCATTTGAGAGTATGGATTGCTGTTGTAATTGTTCTAATGGTGCAAATAGTCCTCCCATTACAATTCCACGGTGAACTGGTCACTTATCAAGTGGCCAGTCTGGTTTCCTTTTTGTACTCCACTGCACAGGGATCACGTTGGCCAAAAGCCATTTACCTACACAAATAGTGGTGCACGCACACACACACATGCTCATTTGAACACTGTTTTCACATGGATCAATGTCTACTGCAATCCAGTTGCTTCACCAGCATGTCTCAGAAGACGCTGTCCTAGAAACTGCCTGCCAGCAGGCTTGAGGCCAATGTGTAGGCCCTGGTATTTATCTTGGGAAAGGAGAAGCAGCAGGGCCTGCTGAGCTCAGACATATGCAGTACTTTGGTGCATGACCAGGTGACTGTATGGCGGAGATGGGTGTCAGCAGAAGTGGTAAGCAGTGTCATGGAAAGATAAAGGAACTGTATATTAAGGTCCAGTATATTAAGCCATTGGACTATTGGTCAAGCTCTGAGATCAAAATGTGCCCATTTTATGAACAGCTGGATCAGATTCTCAGGACTTGCCCTTCCACCCAGCTTGCTGTGTTACTAAATAGTATGGGAGCACCTAGTAGTTTAATTATGATGGGTGTGGAGTAGGAGAAAAATAATAGCTCAATGGCCAGAGGGATGAGGAACCAGACCTGGAGACGCCCAACCGAGTGACAAGATCTCAGGATCTCTTTGGGGAGAACCCAAAATCTTATCATGGCAACAGAGATGGTAGCTGAACTGGTTCAACAGGAGGAGTAATCTATGTAAGACAACTCCAAGAATGTCACTCTGGGTGTCACTCAAGCCTAAATGTCCGTTGAGTCACGGTGAAGCAATGGAAACAGCTATAAGCATAGCTGAGAGCTCTTTTTGTTCAGAATATCACCAGGTTGAATCATCATTGGGTTTTGTGGCCTGTTACCATGCAATTTCTTAACCATTTTGACTTTGCAAATTACACCTGTGTGAAGTAAGGCATGTATCTATGTCATGTCAAGAATCCTAGCCCACTGGTTCTCAACTTTTCCAGACAACTGTACTTGTAGGAGTCTGATGTGTCTTGCATACCTCCAAATTTCACCTCACTTAAAAACAACTTGCTTACAAAATCAGACAAAAATACAAAAGTGTCACAGCACACTAGTACTGAAAAATTGCTTACTTTCTCATTTTTACCATATAATTATAAAATAAATCAATTGGAATATAAATGTTGTACTTACATTTCTGGGTATAGAGCAGTATAAACAAGTTGAATGACATTTTAGTTTGTATTGACTTTGCTAGTATCTTTTACGTAGCCTGTTGTAAAACTAGGCAAATATCTAGATGAGTTGATGTACCCCTGGAAGACCTCTGCATATCCCCAGGGGACACATACCCCTGGTTGAGAACCACTGTCCTAGACCATTGTAATAAGAGGTAATGAAACACTGTCTTTACAGCTAATTTTCATGCACCAGTTTCATTGGTAGTGTGAGGGAAACAGCACAGATGCTGAATAACTTGGCCTAATTGTCAAACACTCAGATCTCCCAGCACAATCCTCCCTAGGCACAGCCAACACAACCACCCAAACAAAAACAAAACCAGCATACATAATAGTCCCAACGTCACACAGCTGCTCACCACAGCACATAACCCTCATTTGCCACCTTCGCAAATCGATATAATTTTCCCAACACAACCCACACACAAATCAATACAGCTAGTACACACAATAACCCCAAAACATCACTCTAAAGCCTAGAATGTCTGTTGAGCCAGTGTGAAGTGATGGAAATAGCTACAAGCATGGTTGCGGGTTCTTTTTATTTACAATACTGTATCACCAGGTTCAGTCATCACTAGGATTCATGGTCTGTTACTGTCCAATTAAAGTTCTCAACCATTTTCAGCTTTTTTGCACATGACCTTTCAAATTACACCTGTGCAACAGCACAGGCTACTAATCATGAGAGAAGGAACACCTCTACAGTGACACAGAGTGGGTACATAAATACAAGGTGTATCTAAAATGACAGGTGTGAGTGGGTTTTGCTGGCTCAGGAGTTGCGGGAAGAGGTTACAAATAGTGGGATGGAAATGACAATCTAACAGGTACCCTTATTATTGAGAGGATACACTGTGCCACTTCTTGAGGCACCCAGGGCTGTGAGACACCCTGTTACCACCTTCTTCCAGCATGAGGGAGTCTTGCCTGTGCCAGCTGGGTGTTAGCTTCCTAACGCAACCACCCTGTCAGCCACTCAAGCACTCTCTTCTGGACTAATCAGACCTGCCAATTGATAATACATGCACCCCCATCCCCAAGTCCCTTCAAAGTGTCCCCTTGTGGTATCTAGCCCCTGATTCCTGGATATCCACAGAAATCCCAGATACTCCATTCCCAAAGGAATACTGTACTGCAGTTTACCTGTTTTCCTTTAGCCCATGACTCCTTTGTCACATACAGCTTTTGAGGTTGATTATAATTAAACAAAAGGATATTTATTTTAAGAAAGAATAGACATTCAAATAGAAACAAGTGTGAGTGCTAGAAGCAACCAGTTATACAAAACAAAATCATAAAATGAAAACTAGAGCCTACGGTTATTAATAGTTACCTTTCCTATCTAATAAAGTAGATCATCACCCCAAAGTTAAGCCTTTTGCAGTTTGCTAGCCCCAAGGGGTCTTCCTCCATCCTGCAATATACTGAATCAGTCTTTTGTCTGTATTCACAGGCAGGGTGATCCCCCCACCCATCGTTCCTTTTTGCTGCCAAGTGGTTTTGATGTTTATAGTTTGTCTTTGATGGTTTTCCATTGACTTTTCTGGGTTGGTGCAGAGGTAGACAACTGAGCAATACATTATATAATCCGCTAGCCAGAGAGGGATGAGAGCTCCCTCCATCTTGAATGAGCCATCATCAAAACGTATGATTCCTTGGTGACCCACTTTCACTCTAAGACCATGGGGCATAATTTTCCATATAGTTACATTATTTCATAAATATTACCTGTACACACATCTCAAAATGATTATGATTATCCAAAAAAACAGCAGAGAATCCTATGGCACCTTATAGACTAACAGACGTTTTGGAGCGTGAGCTTTCATGGGTGAATACCCACTTCATCAGCAAGAGCCAGATGGGTAAGTCAATTTTGGCAGCATGTGCATACTGAATCCTCAGTAGTTTCTCATTTGAAGTCTGGCCTGAAGTTTTTTGCTGCAGGATGCCAACTAAGGTCTGCTATAGTGTGGCCAGGGAGGGTGAAAGTGCTCTCCCTACAGGTTTTGTAATATTGCCATTCTGATATCTGATTGGTGTCCATTATCCTTTTCCGTAGTGACCTGTCATTTGGCCGATGTACATAGCAGAGGGGCATCTGCTGGCAATTGATGGCGTATTTACATTGGTGGACGGCAGCGTGAATGAAACCAGTGATGGCTATGGCTGAATCTGGTTAGGTGCTGTGATGGGTGCTGGTTGTAGATATGTTGGGCAGAGTTGCGCAATCGAGGTTTTGGTTGCATGGATTTGGGTTCCTGAGGTAGAGTTAATATGGTACGGTGTGCAGTTGCCTGGTGAGCAAATACGTCTCAGGTTGGCAGGTTGTCTTGGGCAAGAATTGGCGCTGCCACCAAGACCTGTGAAAGTGGTGGGATATCTGTCAGGATGGGTTTTGCTAGATCCCTGATTGATGCGTTGGAGGGGTTTAGCTGGGTCGCTGTTATGTGATGGCAGTGGGAGTCCTGTTGGTTTTTTTCTTGCGTTTTGTCTTGCAGTAATGAGGCTTCTGGGTACCATGACGTCCTGGGTCTGTTGATTCTGTTCCCTAATTTCTTGTGCGGGTATTTGTAAGTTTTGAGAATGCTGGTGGAGATTTTGTAAGGCTGTTTGGCTCTTTGTCTGAGGGGTTATGAGCAGATGCGGTTGTACCTCAGTGGCTGGCTGTAGACAATGGATTGTGTGATGGGTGCCCGGGATGGAAGGAGGCATGAAGGTAGGCATCGCTCTCAAGTAGGTTTTCGGTATAGGGTGGTGTTAATGTGCCATCACTTATTTGCACTGTGGTGTCTAGAAGTGGCCTCCCATGTAGATTGTCGCAGGCTGAGGTTGATGGTGGGGGTGGAAGTGTGTTGAATCGTGGTGGAATTTTCTAAGAGTCTCCTTCCATGGGTCCGATGATGAAGATGTAATCAATGTAAAGCGTGGTAGAGAAGGGGCGTGAAGTGGACAAGAAGCTGAGGAAGCATTGTTTCAGGGGCAGCGCATAAAAATATTGGTGGTATTGTGGGGCCAGCGCGTGCCATAGGCAGTGCACTGGATCTGGAAATATATATTGTCATCAAACTTGAAATAGTTGTGTGTGAGTATAAAGGCACAGAGCTCAGCAGCCAGTTGTGCTGTGGCATCATCAGGGATACTGTTCCCGACAGCTAGTATTCCATCTGTGTGTGGGATGTTAGTGTAGAAAGCCTCTACATCCATGGTAGCTAGGATGGTGTTTTCTGGGAGGTGACCAATGCATTGTAGTTTCCTCAGGAAATCAGTGGTGTCACGGAGATACTGGGAGTGCTGGTGGCATAGGGTCTGAGTGGAGAGTCCACATATCCAGACAGTCCTTCAGTGAGAATGCCAATGCCCGAGATGATGGGGCATCCAGGATTTCCGGGTTTGTGGATCTTGGGTAGTAGATAGAATAACCCTGGTCGAGGCTCTAAGCGTATGCTGATTTGTTCCGGTGTTAGTGTAGGGAGTGTCCTGAGTAGATGGTGCAGTTTCTTAGTGTATTCCTCAGTGGGATCTGAGGGAAGTGGCCTGTAGAATTTGGTATTGGAGCGTTGTCTGGCGGCCTCCTTTTGGTAGTCAGACCCGTTCATGATTATCCATAAGTTACAAACTTTCAGTAGGGGTCTCACATGCTACCCTTCATGGATAAATACCATAAAGTGATGTCAGGGCCGGTGCAAGGATGTTTCACGCCCTAGGCGAAACTTCCACCTTGCGCCCTCCCCCCCCGCACTCCTGCCCTGAGGTGCCCCCCTTGCGGCAGCTCCCCATCCCCCACCCTCTGCCCTGAGGCACCTCCCCACCCCAACTCACCCCTGCTCCACGCACGAGCATTAGCACCCTTTCGCTGCTTCACTTCTCCCGCCTCCCAGGCTTGTGGCACAAATCAATTTAGGCGCCGCAAGTCTGGGAGGTGGGAGAAGTGAAGCAGCCACGGCGTGCTCAGGGAGGAGGTGGGGCAGGGGTTAGCTGGGACTGCGAGTTCCCCTGCGTGCCGCCCCCCCTCCACTTGCTGCAGGCGGCCCTCCCCGCGCTCCTCTGCCCCAGCTCCCTCTGCCTAAATGCTGGCAGCGACCATGGTGGCCGAAGATCCAGCCACCATGGTCGCTGCCGAAGAAAATGGTGCCCCTCAAATCCTAGTGCCCTAGGCAACCGCCTAGGTCACCTAAATGGTTGCACCAACCCTGAGTAATGTATTAGGTGTAGTGAGTTTGCCAGGTCTGTGACAGGAATTGTTTGTAAAGAACAGTAACAGCCCTTTGCCAGTTGGCACCAATGGGCCTTTGTGTTACACACACTCAGCTTTTATGCCACTACATTTAACTTCTGTGAGCTAATGACCACCTCCAAAAATAACTACAAGAAAGTGCTACAGAATCCTGCAACAGCCGGAGTATTCAAGGGTTGTAAATGACCAGCAGATGGCAATAAAACAATATAAAATTTAAAGTTTTCGATCTCGTGCCACTGCTAAATAAATGATAGGAAGATGATGGATTTCAAACAATTGGCCAGCTCTACAATGATTCTAGTTTCAAAAACCTAGTAATATGTCATATAAACCTATTGAATCTGGATTAATGTATCTACTATACCTGGGTTAGTGCAAGTGCACTGTATAAAAAGGAAAAACTTTAACATTCATTTTATATTTAGGTAAGGAGAAAAGAAGAAACTCCAACAGATTTGTGTGACATGTTTATTATTGAAATGGAAATTACTGATAGAATAGTTCTTTGTAGGAGCTTCAGGAGCACCTGTAACTGTCTGTTACAGCTATCCCTCTATTCCATTTTGTTTTCTTACAGCTGTCCCCATACTCCATTTTGCTCTCCTCCTGTGGCGCCCCTTCCCTGGCTGTTAAGTTGTTTTACCAGGGCCACTGCCCTTCTCAAAGGGAGGCCCCTTAAAAGTTGTTTTACGCAGAGCATTGCACTTCTCAAAGGGATGGCCATTTGTGCTAAGTGATCCACTGCCCTGTTCAAAGGGTTAGTCTGTCCAACCTTTAAACCTGGGCTTCATGCTAGGGTAGGCAATGTCCAGAGCTGCAAGAACGCTATTGTGTTTTAAATCCTGGGCTGATTCATAGGCTCAACTGGTGCTTTTGAGACCTACTGCACAGGACTCTGTCCAGACATGTCTGTGTGCTCACCTACAGTTTTTCCTGTGCCTCCTCCACCTGTGACAGAGGGAGTCCTATCAAAAGTAACTGGCGGGAAACGCTGAGTTTGGCCTTTAAAAACAGACATTTTGAAAAACTAACATAAGAAAAGTTCCTGCATTGCTGCCTGGTCTGAATCAGCCGGGGTTCCTGGGGGGGGTCCTTTCTCTCCGTCTCGAGGTTTATTTTTTGACGTACCCTGTTTTTTTGAACACCCCCCCCACAAAGAACGAATTGCTGACTGAGAGATCTCCTGATTATTGAGACGAGCCGTACCTAGCTTCTGATGTTTCTTTGCTGCTTCTGCCTTCTGCTGCTCCTTGGGGCTGGTAAGAATCCATCTGTGAAACTTCTATACTTTTATTTTATTATTTTTAGCTGCTGGCGCTGTCTCCCAGCACACAGACTCACGCTAAACTTGGTCTGTGTCTTAAAACGCTCTCCCTAACTCCGCAGACTTTGCTGCTAAAAATATAGTTTGTGCCCGCTGCTAAGCTCTGCTCCTGTGGGCTTTGCCTCGGGCTCTCTGCCTGGCGCTGTACCCACGCTGCAAGCCACCATCCTGGGCCCATACCACTCTGCGCTCTGTAACTTCCCATAACGCATGAGGTTGCACCAGGTTTGTTTTTAGTTTAATTAAGTTATATGGTTTGTTAAATTATAGAAGTTTGTAAGTTTCATCTGCCTTGTTGCCTTTGTTGCTCCCTATAGATTGTAAAGCTTGTTAAGTTTCACACTGCCTTGTTACAGTTTGCTGGCTTTGCTGCTCGTATAGTTGCTTATTATAGTTTGCTTAGAATGTGTGATATTTTGTGTTTTGGCCTAGTCGTGGCTAAGAAGATAAAGGTTTTTGCTAAAGCTTGAATTCGTCTCTCGCAGTTAAACCCTCGTTGATTCTCCTTCTGTATAACTTTGTCTGTTTTTCCCGCGCCCAATCTCCCTCCCCCTGTGTGCTTCTCCAATCTCTCGTTACAACTCTTGCTGATCCGCCCCACCCCCCCGGCAAAATCTGCATCACACTGTGAAACTTTCCCCACCTATTGGCTGCTTTTTTCCCTGCATCTGCACTTCTCCCTGTTACACTCTTTGCTGGCTTCCTCCCTCTGTATACTTTGTCTGTTTTTCCCCGCTCCAATCCCCCTCTCCCCGCCCACCGCCTGTGTGGCTTAAAACCTCTCTAGCCCTGTTGTCCTTACCCTTGCAAAGGCTTCAAATGTGTCTCGCTTCTGACTTGTCCATCCCATCTCCTCTTCATCAGCTTCCACTAATACGTTCACGATCCCTCCCCCTCCTGTTCTCTTGACCCAGCTTTTAGGTACACTCTGCTATCACAGCCTCAAAATTAAGTCAGTAATTTTCTACCATTGCCTAATTTCACTTATCACCCATATGCTGATATATTTGTATTACATATCCATTGTGTTACAATGTATACATAGGGCCACCAACGACTAATACATTCTATCTAAGATTGTAACCATTTTAATATAAAGCTAGCATTTATTTTGCATTTCTTTTTGGTCATTTTTGCATTTCACACTGTCTCTAGAAATTGTTCTATATAACGTTGAGTTGCTTATTGACTGTACGTATCCCATTGTGCTGAACCCACTTACTGTACCACTGTTAGAACTCCCTACATTGTTCAAGAAGAACCCCCCCATCATTGTCTATTGTAAACACCCTATACACCCCATCCCATCGTATTTTATTGTTAAATTCCCACCACTTCCTTTTTCCTTTAATAAAGAAATTAACTGGCACCCCACCTGTGTGGTAATTGCTCCCCAAGATCCCATGTACCTGCTGGCAGGGACAGTAACCAGTGATACACTACAGCTAGTAGAAGGACTGTAGAGACAATACAGAATATATATGCAGGGATCTGCCTCAGGCAATCAGTGATTTTCAGTGGCAATGCAAAATATGGTCTTTGTTCTGCACCTTCATCAGGAATCAGTGGCATCTGTATTATGCAGACAGCAGTACCTAAGAGCCTTTGTATTTGGTTTATTTTAGAAATGCCTCTGAGTGTCTAGTGACATGGGATGATCAATAAAAAAAAGTTTTGGTCATCAAGCATTCCATGGGATTAACTCAATATTTTGGAAGGAAAACATGTTTATGAAGGGAAATGTACTGTCCCATAGGAGGAATGTGTCTCAGACCAGTTCCGGTTGGACAGGTGTTCACATCACTAAGAACATCACCATATTGACACCATTGCTGGCATTCTTAGCAAAGAAGCCATGGATTAAATTGTGATCAAGACTGAACTAGAGTTGTGCCCTCATTGGCCTGTCTCTCTAGAGTTTGCACAGGAGTACCACATTCATAGCATCACTCCCGCCTCCACCAGTACTCTGCAGATACCCCTGTGCTTTGGCTACACCTAGAGGTGAAGCCAATGTGGGAAGGAAAACGGACTGGAGCTCTCCTTGGCACAGTTTCCTGCAGGCTGGTGAAATTTCCATGGGTTGGCAGGGTGATTCAGCCAGTCCTGCTGCCAGTGGGAGAAGGGGTAGCAAAACAGCACAATGGAAGTGGGGAAACAGAAATTCCATGACATAGTCCCCATAGCCTGTAGAAACTCCTCAATTCAAATGTGTGGTTACATACAACAGGAAATTTGGGATGTTCCTAGGTAGAGAGATTGGCAAAGTCAAGAAAACAGCTGCTCTATGCAGCATGCTCCTTTACTAACCTGCTAGCAA
Organism: Chelonoidis abingdonii; assembly: GCF_003597395.2. Taxonomy (NCBI): domain Eukaryota; kingdom Metazoa; phylum Chordata; order Testudines; family Testudinidae; genus Chelonoidis; species Chelonoidis abingdonii. Next base: position 85,776,853 of record NC_133771.1, read on the forward strand.
CTAATATTGCACCTGCAGAGGGGGACAGTGGGACACTCACAGTATGGGATCAAATGACAATAACACTCCTGGTCTTGAGTGAACTATGCTGCCAGGAGGAAGGGAGAGACCTGGGAGGGGCCAACTACGGTGAACAGAGGGAGAAAATATCGGGACATTTTTTTGGGGGGGGACACTAGTGAAGCAAAAAAAAGAATGCTGCCGGTGGAGCAGTGACCGGGGGGTGGGGGGGACAAAAAAAAAGCAGAGTGCTGCTGGCGGAGCAGCAATAAATAAATAAATTAATTAAAAAGGCAAGTGCTGCTGGTGGAATGAAATATCGGGACAAATTGCATCTGAACCAAAGATCAGTCGGGACACGGGACAAAGACCTAAATATCGGGACAGTCCCGATTTTATCGGGACTCTGGTCACCCTAGGGCCAACACACCTAACGATTGTTCTACAATCTGCAGCGTTTAGGGTAGGATGCTCTATATACTTTTCAATTTGCAAGGTAACTCCGATCCCTACCTCAGCACTGCCATGAACCACTCTTCCTGATGGAGAGAATCCCTCTAAATCTCCAAACTGAAACTCAAGGGGCAAATTCATCACAGGTGTAACTCCAGCAAAGTCCTCTGAGTTACATCAAGAATGAATCTGGTCTGAATTGAATACTTTTCCCCTTCCAGTGTTTTGGTTTTTTTTTTCTGTGGGATGGGAGAATTTAATCCAGTGTTCCTTTAATTGATATTTTTTTCATTGGCCTCAGCCCAAAGTGCTGGTAGTATCACATTCCCCTGGGAGTTTAGAATGATGTTTCTCTCTTTGCCCTTTTTTTTTGGTCAATCAAGTGAGGTATTTCTCCAGCTTCATCAGACATTGGCGGGGGGAACTAACTCCCCCTCTCCCCTTTCCTTCTCACCCACAAAGAGAGCAGCTTCCCCAGAGAATGAGTTTAATACCCCAGTAAGGGTTGTGCACTTGAAGAGGTGGATTTGCTGAAGTGTTTAAAAAGAGTTGGAACAGAAAAGTAACATTGTAAACAACAACAGTAGAAGCTGGAGAGGTGACTGCAGCTTCTCTGGAAATTAACAAGCGTTGTGGTTAAATCCAGCAACTGAGACTCAAGCATATTATGAGGATAGGCACAACAAAGATGCAGTAAGTGGATTATTTGAAAAGCCTTTTTTCTCAGTTTCTCTTATTTCTTTAATTTAACAATTTTAAGCCATCGTTTTTAATCTGGTCTAAAATTATTAAATAGTATTAACTTTAAAAGTGGGCATTAAATTGTACATTGCTGATAAATACTGGGGATTCAAAGTCCTTTTACCAATATCTGTTTTCATGATTGATCCTATGAATTGGGGAAGACATAACTGAGTCAGTCACTAAGATCTCTCTTCGTTAAAATATTTTCCAAGCAGATTATAAGGTTTAGAACTCAAATGGTCTTTGCATGGAGACTCACAAAATAACTTTTTTTTTAAAAAGTTTATCGCCCAATCCCTTTTCCCTCCAATTTAGTATTAGAGGTATTGTTTACTCCACTGCTACACCAAAAGTGCTCAGGAATCATGATGTTATCGTCCACTCCACGGTATTGATCCAAAACACCACAGCTTAGAATAAGGTAATGCTACAGTGTTTACAGGCATTCCTCTGGTTGTTGTTTTTTAACTAAGTGTTCTCTCATGCATTTTATTTACTTCTTAGTGGGCCCAGTTCTATAGTCCTTTAATCAGGCAAAACTGTCTGACTTCAATGTCTGACTGATATCAATGGGAGTTTTGCCTGAGAAAAGACTGTAGGACTGGAAACATTATGTCATTCATAAGAGCTTGCATTATGGATGTGGTTGTCAGAAGGATTTTAACACGTTTTGTTAATGACTTAGTTATATTAAAATTCTCTTACTTATCTATCCTCTCTATTTTTACTAACAGCACTCAATCTGCTTTATACCAAGAGGTAAAGACTTTGTGCCTGGATTTAAAGTTATTGCAGAGTCTGAAGAGGAATTGAGGGAAAATATTTATTTAAAAAACTAAATTAAACAAATATTAAAGTGGACTTGCAGCCAAAAAACTGACTGTAAAAATGGCATCTTCTTGCTCAGCAGATCTGCTCCCTGCACGTAGTCAGTCATTTCTGTGACAAAAATAAGTATTTACTCCCAAGCAGCAAAGTTATGAGAAAGTGGATTGGATTTTTTTTTTTTAACAGAATGACTTTTCAGAGGAGAGCCACGTTTTAAATTCAGACATCAAGAAAGAAAGAAGCAGGAAAACTATTCCAGACCTTTTAACAGATCTCCTGACTTTGTCCCATTCCACAATACAAATGTTCCCCTTTTTATGTCCTTGTAGGGAGGTCTTCTGTACTTTTCTCTGCCCACACTGAGTTCTCCCCCTTTCCTCCTGCACTAATTTTTGTTGAAGCTGGTGAGGAAATGGCACCACTCCTCCCCCAACATCTGACATATACTGTGCCTGCAATTCCCTTTCACCTTCACATGTTGCTTCACCAGACCTTTGGATCCCCTAAAGCTTTAGCAAATCTGCATTCACAATTTAGATAATATGAAACCCTCTTTTGTAAGACACTCCACTGTAGAGACAACAAGAGCTCTGAAACCGAGTTGGTTTACCATGGCAGCAGTTCAGACTATTACATTCCCAGTGTAGGACCAGAGCAGTAGCAACAGAATTTATTAGTGAGAAGTCAAGATCTTTACAGAGTTAGAGACAGACTACAAAAAACAAAGCAGCAATGGTTTATAGCTACCTACATATAGAGACACCAGGGTCAGCAGTGAAATGCATACACAGGGTATCCAGAATAGGGCTGATGACCTTTAGTGCCAGAACATAATATTCTGTTCAGTGAACTAATGGAGCAGCTGCTCTAGTTCAGCCCGTAGATATAAAAAACTTGAGCAAATTGTATATATTCCATCCAGCAGGGGGGAGTGGTACACAAACCCTGGTAGTTCATTACAAGCCAGCTGACAGCTCCAGACAATAATTATTACTATACTCTAGGCCTTTGTGCAGTGGCCATATTTTGATTCAAGCCACTTCAGTTAACAAAATACAGCTTTGGCCCAATCCTGCAGTCCAGCTACATGTAAAACTTTCATTGAACTTAGTGGGAGTTAGGCTAAACCATTTCTACATTCTGTGGGACAGTATTTTAAAGCTATTACCCTCCCTTTCACCCAATTGGAAAGTGCTTTCTTTTTTAAATCCCAAAATGACTCAGATATATAATTGTGAGGTTCTATATATATATTTGTTTGATTTCCAGATCAGATATGCTCAGTTTACGAGTAAGCAGATGTTTTTTCCTAACTGCCAGTCCTGCAAACTCCTCCTGGCATTCTGAAAGTCAAGCTGTGTTCTCCTTGACTCATGGATCAGCACCAGTTTATTCTGTAGGCCAAATTCTGAGGCTGTACAGGTAGCTAAAGGCACAGTTTGATCCTATAGAATCTTTATGATTACTCGTCATAGAGTCACACTACACTTTGTAACATATTTCTGCAACCACAGCCTTTTAAAACATGGACCATCACAGAGAATCACTACTCAGAAGAGGTGAGACCATCTGATGCAAACATGTATACAATGGCATTATAGTACTTTCAGTATTATTCTTTAAGCCATTCCTTATGCAGCCTGGCATTGGTTTGCCTTTTTTAACCATCAGTGCATAGTGAGCAGAGACCTGCATAGATAGGGTGACCAGATGTCCTGCTTTTAAAGGGACAGTCCCGTTTTTGGGGGACTTTTTCTTATATAGGCACCTATTACCCCCCAACTCCCTGTTCCCATTTTGTCACAGTTGCTCTCTGGTAACCCTATGCATAGAGATCTCAACAATGATGCTCAGGTCTTTCTCCCGAGTGGCTACAGTTACTCTGAGTAGCTGAAATTACTCCTTCAACTGTGTAATGATGTGCATGTGACAACACTGAGTGAAAAAAGTCAATTTCCAAAATATTTTGCACTTAAAATAGATTAAACAGATTTTAAAAAAACCACCACCTAACATTCTCTCCCTGCACCAGCCTTAAAAGATAAATAAATTATTGCTAGGCTGAGATCTTGTATGACAGTTGGCATGACCACTAATTTTTACCATTGAGCTAGAAACTCCTAAATACAGTTTATAATGGAAACGCTGACAGACCCTTAACCATAGTGGAATTGGGGGGCACTACTATAATTTTAAGAAAGCTGTCAGATTAAGTGACTGCATGGTTTTGCAGCATGATATTAATACAAGGTCTTAACTGTCAATTAGTTGACTGGCTAATAAAAAGAATCTAGCTTATAGGATTTTACTAATGAATATAATGCTTTGTTTCTGGGCAAAACATATGCTTTGGATATATAATTAGAAAAAGCCCACCCTCTGTCCCTCATCAAGAGAGCATGTGCAGCTGAATAAAAGGACTTATTATACCTGTGAGGGGTCAAAGTCTGTGGATCTGTAGCTTATGGTATTATGACAGATTACAAAATCACTCTATTATGTTAGTCAATCTGTTTCCAAGTACAAACTAGCAGGGAGCTGTGCACTAGAAACTCAAAAATAAGACTCCCATTGGCTTTTTTCCTAAGGTCTTATGATAGGTCAGCTGTTAGTGACATCACCTCTGTCAGATCACATGTCAGAACCTTTAGTGTGTGACTTCTGTGTTTATTATTCCAGAACCTCTTCACTGACAATCAATCCGTGCTTCATGTTCCAAAGAGCTTCTAGTAAAAGCTGAAACAAATTTGAATCCGTGGGTAGCCATCACTTGTGCTAATGAAAGAAAAAAGCAGGGCACTTATGTTCCATCTGACCTCTCTCAGGCTCTCGCCTTAAAAAAGAGTTTTTAAGTAGAGAGGAGGGGAGCAGCTAAGCAGCTACAGCTGGAAGGTAAAGTTTTGAGTTCAGCTTTAGTATATTCGTTGGTTTAGAGAGAAATACTAATGCATACTATGGATAAAGAGATTTCACACATGATAAAGAGCCTCAAAAATATTTGACTTTACCTAATCTCTACGGAAAATGATTGTACTGAAAAGTATTGTTCAGTCGCTACAGCACAGAACACCATAGTAACAAGAGAGAAGTCCTCTTGTACTTGAGTTCTATGACAATTACCTTCACTATGGGCTCAAGTTTCTTCTTATGATCTGCAAATTTCTGAGATCCAAATCCTGATTCTATTGAAATAAATGAGTTTTACCACTGACTTAATCCAAGTTCCATTGGGACTGATACTCATATACAATAAGGGCCTTTTCCACCACTCTGACAGCACAGAGGGTCCTCAAGTGCCTATAAAGTCTCCTTTATCAGAGTGGTGTAAAAGAGCCTTTGTCTAAACAAGAACTGGGCACACTGTCTTGCAAAAATGAGAACATTGCCCCTGCTGCAATGAGGGTTTCGATGGCGACCTGATATCCCAGTCATTACATTTATTAGTGATGGGGAAAAAACCTGAAGAACAAATGTTCTGTATTTTTGCCATTTTTTTGTTGAAATATCAGATATTTAAAACCATTTGCAACCAGCTCTGATATTTACATATTTAAGGCAAGATTCTGGCTAGCCCCTATTAAGTAGTGTGAAGGCTGTGAAGACCCCACCTCTTATTTGGCAAGGAGCCAGGCTTCTCTCCATGACATCCACTGCTGACATCCACACTCCTAGTGGGGAGCATGCAACAAAGTGCACAGACCCTATCCCTAAACTAGCAGAGGAAAAGCCAACTTTTCTGCCCCAGGAGTGGCAGCAGCTGTTTGTAACCATTACAAAAGACAACCAGGAGGGGTCATGTGACAGCAGCCCAGCAGCAGTGCTTACTGTTAGAGGTGCTGCTTTTCTTACATTTGGAGAGATCTGCAGTCGAAAGTCACAGAGGACTAAGCATAGAGGACTACAAGGAATGGGTTACTTGTGAAACCAGGAAAAAATGCTTATGTTCATCTTTTACCATGTTGTAGTAAACCAGACTTCGATAGGGCGAATGTTGGTTGAAACCTGGGAGGTGTGCATTCCCTGGAGAAGTAGAGGGCAAGCTCAGGCCTGGATGGGCAGATGCTGGGATGGGTAGACCTGCCTTCCCCTCCAGTACAGGGGCCAAGGCCAAGCACAGATGCACTCCAACCTATAGAATTGAAGAAAGGCAACATGTTGAGGCGGGGGGGAAGCATGGGGACACGTGCCGCCCACCAAATTTCTGAGAATGCCTCTCGCGGGGATGCCTAACAGTGAGGAGGCAGCATTTCCCCCTGGTGGCAGCACTCACCATGTGTACACCAAGCCCCTGTCTTCCCTCATTACATGGGACTCCTTGTCCTTCCCTGCCGCTGGAGTCCAGAGCTTCCCAGTGCCTGCTCTGCAGACCGCCTGCTGAGGTGAGTCAGGGGGTGAAGGCAGAGGCAACACGTGGGGTGGTCACATATCCCCCACACCCTTTTAATTGTGCTCCCCAATCATCCAGTTTTGTGTCACCTCTGGAATTTAATAGGGATCAAGCCAATAGAGTTCTACAGAAACTGCTCTCTGACCCTAGCAAGTTGCACAGAGATCAATTGGTTCTTATAACCATCCCGTAGAATTGTAGAATAAGAATATAATTCTCTTTTACATATCTATAGGCTGGTCCATAATACCTAAAGAAAAGCTCTTTTCTTTTAAATTCTCTAAGAATTCTCATAGACTTTAAACCCAGACGAGCCCATCATGATCAAGTCTGATCTCCTGCAAGCTGCAGGCCACAGAACCTCACCCACCCATTCCTGCAATAGACCCATAGCTAGTTCTGGCTGAGTTACTGAAGTCCATAAATCTTGATTTAAAGATATCAAATTACAGAGAATCCACCATTTACTTTAATTCAAACCTGCAAATGGCCCCACACTGCAGAGGAAGACCCCCGCAACCACTCCAGGGTCTCTACCAATCTGACGAGGAAAATTCCTTGCCAACTCCAAATATGGTGATCAGTTTGACCCTGAGCAAGTGGGCAAGACCCACCAGCCAGAGACCCAGGAAAGAATTCTTTGTAATATCTGTCCCCACCTTATGTCCCATCTCCAGTTGCTGGAGATGTTCCCTAATAGCAGTTGTGGAGGGGCCAAATGCCATTATAGGCTACGCCACTGCACCATCCCCTCCATAAACACAGCAAACACAGTCTTGAAATAAGTTAATTTTTTTGCCCCCAGTAATCCCACTGGAAGGCTGTTCCAGAACTTCTTTCCTGTGATGGTTAGAAATTTTCATCTAATTTCAAGCCTAAACCTGTTGATGATCAGTTCACAACCATTTGTTCTTGGGGCAACATTGGTCCTTAACTTAAATAAGTCCTCTCCTTCCTCGGTGTTTGTACCTCTACTGTATTTATAGAGAGCAATCATATTTCCCCTCGGCCTTTGTTTCATTAAGCTAAACAAGCCAAGCTCCTGAGTCTCCTCTCATAAGGTAGGTTCTCCATTTCTCTGATCATCCTAGTAGCAATACTTCTCAACTGCGTCCCATTTGCAAATTTTATTAGCGCACATACACTTTTTATGTCAAAGTCATTAATGAAAATGTTTAAATCAGATTGGTCCTAAAACCAGTCCCTGAGGAACTCCACTAGTAACCTGCCTCCAGCTGACAGTTCACCTTTCAGCATAACTCATGTTGGTCTCCCCTTTAACCAGTTCTTTACCCACATATTAATTCTAGTATTAATCCCCATCTTCTCCAATTTAATTTATAATTTCTCATGTTCATCTGTATCCAGTGCTTTACTGAAATCCAGGTAGATTAGTCTACTGCATTTTCTTTGTCTAGTAAATCAGTTATCTCAAATAAAGAGATCAAGTTGGTCTGATATGAGCTGTTTTGTAAAACCATATTGTATTTTATTACCATTGACCTCTATGTCTTTAACTACTCTATCTTTCAAAATTTGTTCCAAGATCTTGCATACAACTGAGGTCAAATTAACAGGCTTGTAATTTCCCAAATCACTTTTTCCTCCATTTCTTAAATATGAGTATTATATTTGCAACTCTCCAGTCATAGGGTATAATCCCTGAGTTCACGTATTCATTAAAAATCCTTGCTATTGGGCTTGCAATGTCATGTGCCAGTTCCTTTAATATTCTTGGATGGAGAGTATCTGGTCCCATTAAGCTGTTTGAGTTTGGCTTCCACCTCAGATATAGTATTTTCCATATCCTTGTTTCCATCAGCCATGCTGCCACTGTCCCCAAGCTCCTCATTACTCTGATTAATAACTGAGGCAAAGTATTTGTTTAGGTGTTGGGCCATCTCTAGGTTATCTTTAATGTCCAACCCATCCTCAGTGCTTAGCAGTCCCACTTCTTCTTTTTTTGTTTTCTTTTTATTTATAGGGCTAAAGAATCTTTTTCTGTTGGTTTTAATTTCCTTTGCAAGGTCCAGCTCTGCTTGGCCTTTGGCAGTTCTTACATTATCCTCTTTGCTTTCTGACATCCAAGACAGAGGCACTGGAACAATTTTTATAGTTGGGGTGCTGAGAGCCATTGAACCAAACTATAAACCCTGTAGATTATGGAAACCACTTCAAGTCAGAGGGTGCTGTAGCACCCCCTGCACTGCTGGTTCCAGCACCTATGCTCCAAGAGGTACCTTTCCTTGCTGACCCACCTCTTCTTCCATTCCTGCCAACAGACTAGTCACTGTATAGAGTGGTACTGGGCTAGGTTGTAATGCAGGGATCAGCAACCTTTGGCATGCGATCCGCCAATGGGGGCAATTGGAAGCAGCATGGGCCAAGGGATGTGCTGGTGCCAGTGGGAGCCGCGATCAGCTGAACCGGCGGACGCGGCAGGTAAACAAACCGGCCCGGCCTGCCAGAGTGTTTACCCTGGTGGGCCACGTGCCAAAGGTTGCCGATCCCTGTTGTAACACTTGTTTTGGGCAAAGCCTCTCTGCTTTGGAGAAAGACAGCTCAGTCAGAGATCTTGTAAAGGAAGTGCTGATCTCAAGCTCCTATGACTCCCTCAGAGAGGTTTGAAATTAACAAAAGTCAGCAAGGGCTGATTGTTTAGTAGGTGCATCTAAAGGATTGAGAAAATGCAGGAGATTGCATACCTTTTAGGTTTAGTATCTGGATCACCTGTGAGTAAGGAGATACTGGAGCTAGTCTCTAATGAAAGGTTCAGTGATACTTTTACTGACCTGAGAGGTTAAGGATGATCCAAAGGCATCACGTGGGAGAAGAGAACAAGCTAGAAGACCATGCTGAGAGGTACTGCAGTGCAGTAGCTGGAATGGTACTCTGGAACTCAGATCTCAGTTCCATTCCTAGTTCTCGCCTGCTACATGGTCTTGTGCAAGTTTTCACAGCTACCCCCATGTATTTGTCCTGCAGCAAGGAGTGGAGTCTTGCCCTCAGGCATTGCTGAAATTCCTCTGATCTGCTACAACAAAAATTAAAGTAATCAAAGCTGTTTTACTTCCACCATCCTGTTAATGTAAAGATGATGTAAAGAGCAGCCAGAAGAAACCATTTGCAGTACATAACGAGAAATTGTGTTGGTCCTACAAAATCTAGCAACTAGGCTACAGATTCCTGAGAAACATCTACTGGCACCTGACATGTATGCAGACTCCTGTATACACGCCTGTAACATGACTTTGAATATGTCACTTCATCTCTCTGTGTTTTGGTGTCCCCTCCCACCACTTGCCCGTCTTGTTTATTTAGACAGTAAGCTCTGTGGGGCAGGAACTGTCTCTTATTGTGTGCTTGTACAGCATGGAGCACAATGGGACTCTGACCTCAGCTGAAGCCTCTAGCTAATACCATAATATAAATACAAGGAACAATAATAACATTAGTCCTGCCTTTCTCAGATTCACTCAATTACAATAAAAAATAATCATCAAGGTAGGAAAATTCTTTTTCTTTCCAGATCTGAATCCCTTGGTTCAGGTCAGGAGGAGAGAATTAAGTAGTTTTTTTATTTTTATTTTTTTGTGTGTGTCATTTTGTTTTCAGTAGACACTGAAGTTTTACCATTATAATAACAACCGGAGGGTGTTTTTCATGTATAAGGAAAGAACCAAATCTTGGGCTGAATAAACACTAAAACCAAAGGCTGAATGTTTATAGCAAACTGAAATTTCACATCCCAAAAGATAATTTTAAGTATTTAGAAAGGGTTCATCTATATCTTTTTTCCGATTAAGACTTTTTTATTACATCTCCATCTAAGGTATTATCCAGAGTGTCTCACTCCTCTGCTTCCCTGGGTAATTAGCATGGTAATGTTTACCTTAGTTGGGGACTAGCCTCTTTGTTCAAAGTTGTTCACAGTTTTTTAAACATGTTCATCCAATTTCTTCTTGGAACCTATAGCAGCCATGATGATACGAGCATCTCTTTAAACATATAGATCAAATTCAGACTTGGTGTTATTTACAATGGGCAATAATTTGGCCCATAAACTGTGATGTATTTAACTAGGAGCCTGGGAGTTCATGACTTTTATATGTTTCAACAAAAGGCATTGAAAAGAGCTTTTGATATGGTTATTAGTGGACAAGATCAAAAGTTTCTTCTTTTAGTTAGTCCTTTTCATGTTTTCACTATATAAATATTAAAAATATATTACCCTGCAGCTGTTCAGGCACCTCAGTTTGAGAAATGTCTGTTTATGTTGTGTATGCACTTGTCCCCGCACCCACCCAAGATAGAGCTGTATTTTCTCAAAATATACAAGTGTTACCCCTTTATCTAGCTATCTAGATTTTGGTCTTATTCACACTGCACATCAAAGGTTATCCATCCGGGGTTCTGAGTGCTCGACAGACATTTAAAAACACAACCAGGAAATACAAAGCAAAGATTAACCAAAGCAGAACCGCTTCTTTGTACCATACAAATCTGGATCCCCAGTCATATGACCAACACCACTTAAATCCCCCATTGCACTTTCCTGCTAAATAGAAATCCCACTCTAAGTGGCCTCAGCCCTCCACCAAGGCCCACACAAATGGATGGGCTTTGCAGCATGCCCAGAAAGTCAGCAAATTCTGACTATTTTGTACCTTGGGGAGGCAGAATACTCCAAACCTTTAGGGAGTCATACTGCACTTGATACAGGCTGAGCAATCTTAAAATTGTGCTAAAATCACTAAAAAGACAGAGCAAGCTGTGGCTTAGGGCCCAATCCTGCATTGACTTCAATATGATTCCATAGGATCCAAGCTAGCAGTTCCTGTTATAGGATCATGTCTTCCGATGATGCCCCAAACTAGAGGCAGCCTCATCAGGAGGAATGAACCACATTGGGAGTAGACAACTCACGAATTTCTATCTTGATTCTGCCATTGACTTACTAGAGGGCTTAGGCAAGTCTGTGCACATCTCTGCCTCAGATTTCCTCTCTATAAAATGAAGGTTATATGCCATCTCCATCATATGCTGCTATTAATGGTTTGAGAGGATCTTGCTGGTGTAAAGTGCAGCTGGTAGGGAAGAGGGGAGGAAGGTTGTATTGACACAAAGCTTTCATAATGTCCCTCATACTCAGGGAGGAACCAGGAGGGGCCCACACAGCTCTAAAAGAAGACCAAGGAGGGTATAGGCAGGGCAGCCAGAAAGTCTATTGATGCCATGGCTCTCTGAGAACATAAACATTTACTGCTTTACTCTCAGATAGTTCAGACCTTATGTAGAGTCCAAACTCACCCCCTTCCTAGGATTTGGTTTTATCAGCACAGCAATTAACAATAAGATGAAGTTCAGCTGAAACAGTCTCCCCAGGCTTGGCTGCTTGTAGGTTTACTCCCACTGGGTAGCTCAACCCAGATCCTAGCTCCTCAGGAGAACTACCTCCATCTCCCTTCTATCCAAGCGGAATAATGACCCACTCACATGAGTGAGTCAGTAGAACCCACTTAACATTTGCCAGCTGAATCAACACCTGCTAATAGGAAGAGACGTTTCAGGCAACAACCACCTTCCTGTTATACTGCTCTATACTGGGAGAAGTACTCTGGGTAGAATTCAACCTCCTGCCAAAAGGAAGAGTCAGAAACCACTTCTACTTTCATAGGGTTCTATGGGCTTTGCTGGTTCAGGAGGGCATGATTTACACTTCCCCCTGCAGCAGCTTTGATTAGTTTGTCCCAAGACAGTACTTCCTTTCCTACCTCAGTGGGTTTTTTTCAGACCTGGTTAGTGTTTGTACAGTGCGTTGAACACACAGAAGGACTGTGAGTGCTATACTGCAGGCACTGTTTATGAAATTTGCTCCTGAAATTAGCTTTACATCTAAGAAATAACAAAATATAGGTCCCAGTGTCCATTCATACGCTCTGATCCTTCCTGGGTTTTAAATGTGACAAGAAAAGGGCTCCTAAAATATTTTCTCATTAAAACAAGATCGATTGTTGAGCTACCCATGTCCTTTAATTAGTCATTTTTCACAAGAGGCGCATGTGCTTGGAATTCCTCCTCTTTTGTTCCCCCTTTCATGCAGCATCTATCTTTTTTCCATTGGTGAGTAACAAGGGCTCTCTTAGCTTTTTGTCTAATAACATTTGGAATTTTCCCCATTTTTTTCCAGATCCGGAAAGCCAGTAAATTATATTATTTTTGCACATAGAGCTCTCTCATTTGTCACCTTACTGCTGCCCACTATTGCTCTTCACTACAACAACTGAAAAGTAATATGTTTTGACATTTTTTTAAAAAAAATTTACTTGGGGAAAAAAGTGTTAGGGTTGTAGACAATTGTCACAAAACCTGTACTCCTTATAGCTTTTGCTATATACCTATTTGTGTTAACCTGCAGCGGATGTCACATTAAAATCGACTCTAAAATGTCCACGGTGAAGAATACGTTTTATGATTTCATACAAAGTCCTAATGCTAAAAGAATACAGATTAATCTCCATTTTGATTATGTACATGATTCTACAGTTCATTCATACAACAGTCTGATCTGTTTAGAGTCACTCTCTTTTTTAAAGTTCAAACACTGAATTAATTTTTAATTAAAAAAAGAGAACAAGGCACAAGATTGCTTTGCCAGACTTAAATACCTTTGTCTATACATGTACAGGATAGTCAGTTCAGGCACTAAAGAAATAAGACAGAGACAGTTTCATAACAGATTTTTTCAAATGATTGATTACCTGAGAATTTTGCATACACATTTTTAGACATAGCTGCAGATGAAATCAAAAATCTCAGAGGTGGAGGGGTGTTAAGTAAATCTAATATTGACAGCTATAATACCAGTACCAAATGCTGCTCTGAGTCATATTGTGCAACCCGATTGTCCACAAATTATGACCTTCGTTACATCTGTGCAATCCTGTTGCCTTCATTTGGACTGCATGTGTATCAACGAGTGAGTGTCATTGGTATGTTGTGCACGTGACCCTGAACAATAGCAACTCGGTTAACAATTCTGTTGAGAATGCACAAGCCAGAAGGGAGTTCAGTTCACTTTGTTGGAGGTGCATTAGTTCTGCAGCTGACCAGGAGTAAAAGGTTAAAATCTTACTTATTTGTAATTAAAGTGAGCAGATCTCACTTGGAATACGCTGAGCAAGTACACCTTCAAAGTCAGCAGGTGTTACACAGTCCATTTTTTAAAATATGCCAGGAAAAATGATGAGGTATAATGAAGAGAACTGGACACAAGAAACCATTCTCCAGCCCTACCTTCACCACTGTCTACCATATCATTGCAAAACAATCATACTCCCTAACAAGTCAGGTTTATATGGAGCATTGGTTACTAAACACAACCGCTGGTTACAGACTGTTTTGAAGATGTGAAATGCTCTATGTGCTAAATAATATCACTATTCACACAACATTATTTCAGTCTTTGCCCAAGGAAGTTATGACTATTATTCTTATTTATATTGTGGTAGTGCCTAGGAGCCTTAGTCAGAGACCAGGTCCCCATTGTACTAGGTGCTGTATAAAGAAAGAACAAACAGACAGTCTCAGCCCCATACCACTTACAATCTGGCCATGATACTGCTACACAGAAGTGTGATTGGAGTTTTGGCATTGACTTCAGTGGGAGCAGGATCAAGCCCCATGAGAGCAACCATGCCAAAAAAAGAAAGTATGGCAGCTTCCAAATTACACAGTTAGGCCAGATGCTTCCAAAGAGAGAAAAATTAAATTATCAGCCTTGCTCCATGGTCTTCATTGGTGTAGGGCAAAAATCAGTGAACCCCTTCCTAGCCCTCCCTTCGAAAAGCATTGTACTAAGCTCTGCAGTCTGTCTCCTTACCTTGTTTTATCAAAACAGCCCAAAGGAACTACATTGGCCATCTTTAGTATTTTCCCAACTTACCCTTACAACGTCTATTTCTTGTTGGTAGGCGTTGCAGAATTAGTGACATTCAACATGTGGCATATTTTATTAGGGGAAAGAAAAAAAACATGTTCAGATTTTTTGTTCCGTTTGAGGCTTTGGAAAGCAGTGTGGGGAAAATGGCATTTAATATTACAATTACTATAACTTTGTGCTATAAAATGTTGATGGGTTGTGAAATGATTCAGCTGTAATATCGTTATTGCTTGACCTGTTGGCTAAGATGTTGCATAGTATCAATTTAATTTCCAATATTCTCTCTTTCAGGTGAATCCCTCCTGCTCTTGCAGGGGGGTAGACTTCCTGATCACCTAGGTGCTTTCCATCCCAAACTACTTTGAACCTCTCTTATCCTGTCCAGGGCAGGTGAACTTAAACTCTCAGAAAGTTAGTGCAATACTACAGAAACTCTTCTTCCACTGATGAAACAGTACAAAGCTGTTTCCTCCAATGACAGACCTAACAAGAAGATAGATGAGGCAAGACAGGCTAGCACTGCCATATGAGACACTTGAAGCCAAGAGGTAAGAGCACAGTGGAACTGATAAATGTCTTTCATTGATTTTAAAGCCAGAAGAGATCATTATGATCATCCAGTCTGACCTCCTTCATAACACAGGTCATAGAATTTCACCCGATTCCTGCACCAAGCCACATAGCTTGTGGTTGAGCTAGAGCATCTTGTGGATAACATTGTCAAACACATCTAAGTGATTTTGGCAACTAACTTGCACTTCAGAAATGATGTAGGGCCAGATCCTCAAAGGTATATAGGTGCCTAACTCCCACTGAAATAAATTTAGGCACATAAATACCTTTGAAGATATGGGCCTTAGGCAGTGAAGCCTCAATGAAAGTCAGTGGGATTTAGGCTCCCAAGTGCCTAAGCCATTTTTGAAATGGTACTTGGGTTCATAAGATACTTAGATCCAAATTCACAAAGGTATTTAGACACCTACACCCAAGACTTCAGTATCTAAGCCTGTAGTTTAGGAGCCTAAGGCCCAGTTTTATGCTCCACTGTGATCCACACAACTCGCACTGAACACTCTAGGTGCCTAAACTCACTTGGTTCCTACATTTTCACTGTAAAAGTTCCCTCAATGCCTAAGTTTCTGCCTCTGGCCATGCAAACTGCTGCCTCCCTCTAGGCATCTGGATGACTATCTCCCACCTCAGCCCCAGAACAATCCACGAACTCAGGGAAGATAGGCATTTACCTTCAGGGCCTATTCCACAGGCCGCCTCTTACAACTTTTAGTCCAGTGCTTAGAGCATTTACAAGCGATTGTGTGAGACCAAGACTCAATTTCCCTCTCGGCTTGAGGGATACAAAGGATTTGAATAGGGGCTCACCCACCTCCCAGAAGGGCACTCTAACCTCAGACATCCTAGAAATTCTCCTGTGGGTGCAGAAGACACAGAGAAAGATCCTCCTCTGAAGACAATTTTCTCCAAACAGAAAAGTCTTCAACACCAGCTTGTAGGTTTAAGCCCAGCTGCTGGCATTTGCCGGGCACTTTGAGTCACTCTCCAACAACAAATAAGCCATTTAAAAGCTGCACTGCCACCAAAGAGATTCTTAGCCAGAAGGAAAATGTCTGACATGGGGGACAAGCTAAAATATTGCCACTTTAAAGCTGTGGTTGAAAAGCAGTTGATTTTTTCCCTCAATTTAACTTTAGGAACAGATTTAAAGTTCTGGTTTCCTTATCGGCTTGTGAACAGCACTGCATCATTGAATCAGTGATAGTCACAAGCAGAAGTGGGTATTTCCATACATAAACTAATGTTGTGAGTATCATTATTGAACCCCATACCTCTGCTAGAGCCCAACTGGTGTCTTGGCCTAATTTTAGAATGAAGTTAAATCATTGGGGGCTGAGTTTGCTTTGGTTGATGCTGCTCCTCCAGTTTTTGGTTTCTTTTCAACTTGTACCCTTCCCCCTGATGCCCAAAAAGCTTGTGCTGACTAATACCAATGTGACAGATAATGTCAGCTCTACTTGCTCAACTATAATTATTATTATTTTATTTATATTGTGGGGGTGCCTAGGAGGACTACAGTTTTCATTTCATTGGCAGTGCATTTTAACAGCCTTGGAGCAGCTGCAGGTTAGGCTGAGGATGCTGGATTCTTTTTGTTAAAGAGTGAACAAGAATAGATTGGTTTCATTGCATATGGGGCCTCAGTGTGTTCCCATTGAGGTAAATGGAAATTTTGCTATTGACTGTACAGGGACAAGGATCAGCTGCGTGACGGGAGCATCATCTTATCACAGTACTTGTGCCAATGCTAATTCCTGTGGTGCTGTAAAAATTGTTCCCTTGACATTTGATGCTGTAAGGCCTATAGCAGTAGAACAAAGAGTATGAGCTAGTTTTTCATATGCTAAGGGGGTGGGGGAATGGTGTCCCTGTCATAATGTTTATCTGTCTTAAATTTTATATCACTTCCAATCAGTAGAGTTTCTGAAA
Source organism: Chelonoidis abingdonii (assembly GCF_003597395.2). Taxonomy (NCBI): domain Eukaryota; kingdom Metazoa; phylum Chordata; order Testudines; family Testudinidae; genus Chelonoidis; species Chelonoidis abingdonii. The sequence continues at coordinate 85,793,709 of NC_133771.1, forward strand.
ACCATGTAAAATCAATAGTACTAGTGAAGGCCCCAGTGGACTCTGTGGGCTTTCTGGCACTTCTCCCTTTTTAGGGTAAAAACTCCACTTGGGGTATTTTTGTTTTGATTGATTTGGTTCAGGTTTAATTTTATATGGGTGGGATGCATAGAAGGCAGTGTTGTGTACATCCTTCATGCTATGATTAAATGTTTTTGGAAGATGAGGACATTGCAGCGTTCCTAAAAAGAGTCAGACTGTGGATTTGTCTAATGCCTCTGGCCATTTTTCCCTTCTTTCCTCTGAAGCATCAGGGATGGCCACGGCTGGAGATGGGACACTAGGTGGGGTGGGCCAAAGCTCTGAGCATTCTCCCTCGGGTGCTTGGCTGGCTGGTTCTTGCTCACATGCTCAAGGTCTGACTGACTGCCACATGGGAAGTTGAGAAGGAATTTTCCCCCAGGACAGAGTGGCAGTGACCTTCTGGGGTGGGGCTGGGGAAGTTCACCTTCCTCTGCAGCATGAGGCTCAGGTCATTTGCCAGGATTATCTGGGTATAGCTCAAATCAATTCCCTGCCATTGCTGGGGCCTCAGGCATTGGTGCATTTGGTCGTTTCTTTTCTGTACCTGTGGCAGACAATAGTCTAGGTGCCTGGGAGCTGTAATACTTCAGGTCTAACTGTGGTTGTTGAGTTTAGTGGGTGGGTGGTGGTGGTGGCCTGGCATGTATAGGAGAGCAGACTGCGATCGGGTGGTCCCCTCTGGCCTTAATCTCTATGACTGAAAAATGATAGTGTTAATGATTCACTATCAGTTACTCCTTTGGCATTAGGAACACATGTACTTGAGTCATCTCCCTCTACTACTGCACTTGGATTCTGTCAAACTAGGGAACTCAGACAGAAGTAGGTGGCACGCTTAGCACTGAACCAGTGTCCCATGTCCGTGCTAGGGGGATACAGTCCACTAGGAGGTGACATCCCAGAGTACTGGTGGCTGTTAGGCTTATGAATTTATCCCAGGAATCTGGTCAGATTTTCCTTGGGTAGATTACAGTTGCCTCCCTAAATTCCCACTGAAGTGAAGGATATTTTTGCTTCCTCTCTTGACTAGTACAGCTGTAAACACAGAACGGCTGCGACTTAGAGAGGACGGCGTTTCAGCACCAAGGGAGGTGATCTTTCTAGCACCCAGCTACTCCTGTGTTATTTGTATTACAGTAGCACCTAAGGACCTTATTCAGGGATGAGGGGCCCTTGCACTCAATGCTGCACAAATACTTAAATAAGACATGTAGGGACTGCTCATTCTTCAGGTCAACAAGCACCACAGCAAGGTATCCAACAGCCGGGGACAACTGTAGCTGAAGGGGTCACAATAGACTGAAGGGAACACATGTGCTGAAAGCTAGATTGTACTAAGTAGTTTGGAGAAACTGTTCAAGAAAAAAAAAGTTAATCTTAGTAAAAATATAGCTCCACAAACACAGGCAGAGGCAGGGTCAGATGGGGTTATGTGTTGCATAAGAGCCAGTTGCACAAGCTAAAGTGGACCAAAGGCATTTCTAACTTTCACAGCCAAATTTTTGGGGCACTTCTTGGTCCTGCAGCAGCAATGCCCTTGCTCAGTTTTGGTTCTGCTGTTGCTCCTTTATCCACATCCATTTGTATCCACACTCTATGCTCTCTGCTCACCAATAAACCTGGGCTCTCTAGCTTCATTTAAGAGAAAGTGAACACACTTCCTGATCTTTACCCAAAATGTGAACTCCGGCATTCATAAACAGGGGTACAGTAATTCAACTGAATGGCTAGTAACATTGCCTTTTCTGATTTTGAATAGCTAACATTCTACAAACTGTGTGGTAAACAACAGGCAATTCTTTTGCAGTGAAAAGTAGTTAAAGCAGATATCTGGGTCATAATCTGTTGTCAGATATACCTATGCAACCCCATGAAAAAAATCAATGAAATGTACTGTAACAGAGAAAAAGATTCCTTTGTTCATATTAACAATTCAATGTTATGATTTCATAGAAGTTATTCATACACTGGATACAATTTTAGACTACTTGCTGAGGAATCTATTTTCTTTTTAGAGCAAAGAAATTGCATAAAAACACATTCAATTTAATTATTTTTTTATATTGAGCAAGTGCCATATCACATCACTTTCTTGATAACATGTGAGACCCAACACCATGTCCTATCCCCTTCTACCACTGGAATGCTCATCTCTCACTTCAGACATCTTGCTCTAGACCAGGGGTAGACAACCTGCGGCACGCGACCTGATTTTCAGTGGCACTCACACTGCCCGGGTCCTGGCCACCGGTCTGGGGGGCTCTGCATTTTAATTTAATTTTAAATGAAGCTTCTTAAACATTTTAAAAACCTTATTTACTTTACATACAACAATAGTTTAGTTCTATATTATAGACTTATAGAAAGAGACCTTCTAAAAACATTAAAATGTATTGCTGGCACGCGAAACCTTAAATCAGAGTGAATAAATGAAGACTCGGCACAGCACTTCTGAAAGGTTGCCGACCCCTGGTCTAGACTGTTCCATTTGAAAATAAGCAGTGTTCCTTCCCGTGACTCCTTAGAGTGGATCTTTTCCTTTACTCTTCAGCAATGGCTGATTTGAATCCCTCTATACTTCCTTTTGCTAGGAATGTTCCTACTTACAGTTTTTGATAAATTGGGCAGGGTGGGGGGAGAAAGAGAAGGGAAAAAAAGAAGTTGCTAGAAGGCATAATGCAAGTTTCTAAGCTGATACTCAGGTGCTCATCCGATCTTTCACTCTAATAATAATCAGGACGGTCTAGCTGATTAACAGGCCAAACCCTGTGAGACTATCTAAACAGTCAACCAATTGATAATTCCCAAATTCCATTTAGGCTACACATCTCAACCAAACCTGAAATGACACTCAGAGCAGATCAAAATGTCAGTATCACTCAGTTCTCCATCTTTAGGAGAGTGCCCTCTGCTCAACAGGACAATTTACAGCTCATTTAAGTGTTTTTAATATGCTAAGTTTGACTCCAGAATCTATAAATGCTACTGAAATAACATATGGAGCTAATTATGGTCTTTTGAAGCAAGGGAAATATAAATTGTACTGCAGAGTTTCTCTGGAAAATTCACTGCAATTTTTAGAATTATAAAGAACATACTGGTGTTTTAACCAAATGCAACTTGGCTTTTTAATCAGCAAGCAGGGAACACAGCCTTGTAAAACAGTAATTTTGTGATTGATGAGGGAAATATTAAAATATCCTAATTTACAGCTATTAAATTTGGAGGGTCCTGTGGAATTTGTCAGCTTTCTATTCGCCAAAGTGCAGTTTTACACATTCGACTGCCCACAACCTTATGACCTCAGGCTTTGATGCAAATTAAGCAGTGTCAGGTATGCTCAGTACACACATAGAAGATCAAGGAAAATTCATGCGCTGCAAGAAATTGTAGAGATGGTTCAGTGAGTGGCGTTCTGTCCTCCAAGCTCACTACTGAACTAAAGCTCCAGTGATGCAGGAGAAACTGTACTGATAGAGGTCCATATGTCAGATGAGATCCAAACCATTGACCTAGCCATGTTTGGTGGTGGTGGTTTTGTTTTGTTTTGTTTTTTTAAAAGCTCTTTTTGCCAGATACTAGATATTAGCTCCACCATTCTGGACAAATTCCAGTTTGAAAAGTTATATTAATTTTACTGTCCTAAATCGTTCCCCGTGTAAACCGTTGTGTAGTTTTACTGTGTACATGGCAGCTGCTCTCCACCACTCTAGAGGAAGGTGTAGCGCAGGGGAGTCTCTCAGTAAAATAGTTTGAGAGCCTTCAGCTTAAAAGAAACAGCTATATATTAAGATTTAAGATAAATTGAACACCCTCATAGGTGCTCTATACGTTTAATGATCCTTTTTTTAAAATGATCCTCCTAGAAATAAACTTAAGTAAAATGCAACTTTAAAAAGTTAAAACTGGATTAGGTGCTAGCAGCTAAAGTTGCTTGACAATGCTTCTGTTTCTCATATCTAGTAGACATTTTGATATTAGGTCATGTTCTGCTGGCATTACTCGCTCAAAAATAGCACACTGACTTCTGTGGATTTGGGCCACGCTCTTGTGTTTTGTGAAATGAAGTCATTCTTCAGTCGTTGGCATCATTGTATTGCAAAACATGTCATAACTTCACTGCATGTACAGTGCACAGCATCAGAGGGGCAGCCATGTTAGTCTGGGGCTGTAAAAAGCAACATGAGTCCTGAGGCACCTTAAAGACTAACAGATGTATTGGAGCATAAGCTTTCGTGGGTGAATACCCACTTCATCAGACGCATGCACAGCAGTATTACAGCTTGAAAGCTCTCGTATCTGAAATGATCATTGTACCACTCTCTGAATAGATTATCTGCTCTGATTATAACACACACTTCCTGAAACACAATAAATTGCTGACTTTTTAAATGACAGTTTCTCAATTTCTAAACAAAAGGTTGTATAAAATCCAGGATAATATTCTCTGCACCATTAGCTGCCCCTTAGTGTTACCAGAGATCAGTTTGATGTAAACCATTTACATCACTGTTAACTCTTGAAAATTCTGCAGAGAAAATAAACTGTGTTGCAATCCTGCTCAGCAATTCAATTGCACTAGGTTTGGATGGAGGGGTTGCCTCATTTGAATGTAGATGCAAGTTTACTGCTTCATATGATCTAAAAAAAAACACCACCATGGAGCAATTTGTAATCCTCAAACAAACTCTTTTTATTACAGAGGAAGGAAAGAGACAACACCCACACAGTTTAACTGCTGAGCATTACAATGAAACATAAAGCAGCATTAAAGTTGCTCTGTGCTTAATGCTGTGGTTTAAGAAGCTAATCTTGTTTCAGTTGAATGGCATGTTCATTATGGCAAATAAATCAGTAATGTGGGGGATTACAGAAGAGGAAAGACATATTAAAGCAGTTTAGGGCATCATATTGATTTTTCTCATGTCCGATTTAGCTTGGCGTTTTTCAACAGTCAGTTCTAATAAATGCTTGTATAGTGAAGATTAAGCAGGTGGGAATGCTGCCCAGATAGAGTATTATGAATAACATAAGGCACTGGTTTTAATTGCAGCAATCCATGATACTTACTGTGCTGGCACCAGGGTGGAATTTTCACTATTTCAGTTAAAGCTTTATTGAATTATTAGCAAGCGTGGTCTTTTCTTAAATAATTGAAATAACTTTCCAATATTTGCGCTTCACACAAGGGTAGGTGAAAGATTTCAGAACGCTCACTGAATCTGAAAAGACTTTTCCAGTCTGACTCATTAACTCAAAATTATTTAGGAGTTTTTAAACACAGGTACTTGATGCAAATTTGCGTCACAGTCTGAATCAACAAAGTTTACTCTGAAAATGTGTTTTCTCCAATTTATGATTCAGATTTTGTTCATGCACATTTGCTAGGAAGCTGCATATTAGGGAAAAGCCTAAACCCAACTAACAGCAGGCCATTTCCACTGAGTTGTATTCTTAAATTCCTAGGGTTAATCCCCAATGCATATTGTTTAGAACACAGCAAGCGAACCTCAAAAGGTTACTTTCTAAAAGACCATTTGCCAATTAAAACAAAAGGACTAAAAAATTACCATTTGTTGTTATAGGTCAACTCCTCTCACCCTGCATACCACTATTAGAAAATTAGGAAATTCAGACTTAAGGTTCCACAAAGCCACCTTAACTCTGACCCTACTTAGCTCACATCTTCTGCCTATAGTTATAGCTATATTGACCACACCCTTGTCACTCCAGTATATCATTAGATACAGTTAAGAAACTAAGAGCAGCCTCCACTTAGACCATTTCTAGAGTGGAGTTACATAATTGCTGGTTCATACTGTGACACTACACCCCCATATTCTTCCTTAAGCTATTATGTGATTATGGGATATCTCAGATGTATTTCATGCAAGATGGGTCATGAGAGATATCATTGGAAAGGTTACGATTTACTGAATACAAAGGCTATGATTTACTGAATACAATTATCCTGTTTGTATTCATGGATCATTTTTGTATCTGAAGTTAGGAATGTTGCCTGTGCAGCTATTACAAATGTGTTTACACCGGGGGAATACCTACTAGACAGAATGCAATCAGTCTAAATTGCTGGCTAGAAAGGGCCTTTAGGAAGAACAATAGGTCTTTGAAGATGCTAATCTCCCACCTTCCTGAGGGCCCTGCAAACAGACTTTGAGTTATGGCTGCAGGGTCATGTGATCATGTCACCTGATACTGGACTCCATGATAAAATTAGTACTTTTCCACCGACCCAGGGGTGGGAATCACACTGGAAGGCAAAGGATTCCTGCCATGCGTAAAACCTATTTAATCGTGGTTCGTTCTTCACTGTCTCTCCACCCAAGATGACTCTGCTGTAAACACCTAAGACTGAACTGGGGAAGAAATGACTGAACCCATGCAAGAGGGTGTCTGACCTCTGAAAGAAATACCTGGAGTTTTAAGCTACAAGCCAGAGCAGCTTGCCTTTGAGAACCTCTGCAATCTGCCTAAAAACAACATTCAGGGTGAGATTTTGCTAGTTATAACCAGTTTCTTTAATAGATTAAGCTTAGCTTGCCTCTTTGTTTCATTTGCTAGATGATCTGTTTGCTATCCCTTACAAATCACTTAAAATCTACCTTTTGTAGTTAATAAATTTGTTTTGTTTGGTCTTAATCCAGGATGTGGAATTAATAACTGGGGGGCAAAAAGATGTTGCATCTCACATTGAGCTAGGGAGCAAATTTCATGAGCTTACGTTGTATAGGTCTCTGTGCCGCGCAAAATGGTGTAATTTTGGGTTTGCACTCTAGAGGGGGGTGTGCAGCTAAGGAACTGCACAAATACTCAAGTGAAGCCTTGCCATGTAGGGACTAGTGAGAAAGCCTCAACAACTGGGAGTGTCCATACCTGTATGTATGCTGGTGGAAGTGTGAGACCAGGAGCAGGTCTACAGCTTGTCACAGCAGAACAATTAAAGGGAGCCTAGGCTAGTGGGTCAGGCAGGTTCAGTGGTACCCCAGTTTCATGTGGCAGCCTAGAGGAAACCCATTACACATACTAGAAATACCACAATTCTGTCTTAACTTCCTCCCAGGAAAGTATATAGCATCTGAAGTGTGCTGTGTACTTTACAAATACAGAAACAAGGACTTCCTCCCCATGATCTTTGCGACTAAAGAGACAAAACAGACAGGAGATGGAGGACTCGGATCTAGTAAGTGATGTTCACCATGTTTTCCCCCTCCTCTTTCTACATCACTACATGGGGGAGGGGAGGGGAGGCGAGATATGTAATTAATAGGCCTTGTAAGGTGAAGCAAGGCAGTGATAGGGAAAAGCCTTGGCATATTTTGCACTAGTAACAAAAATGTATACAAGCAAAAGATTTACATATAAGCATACAAACATCTCATGAATTGAATTGTAACACATGCATCTCATTACTCAGGTGATAGGTAAGTGACTCTCCAAGCCCACAAAGGAAGTCAGCTAGGATTTTAGATCACAGAAGGAGCTGGCACTGAGGCCTCTGCAGAGATCACACCAGAAACTATACTGAAGCTATCTGTTAGTCAGATGGCCTGTAAAGACTGCTGTCTACTTTAGTTTACCTTTTCAGAACACAGGTTATTAGTGAAGATATTTGATTCTGATCATCAAGTTATGCCTTTATGCAGTCTATATCGACATACTCGTCACCATTCTCCTCTTCATACCGCTATCATGCCCTCCTGTCTGTTTCAGTTTCATCCTCTTGTAGCACCTTGCCTTATATTAGTCTGTAGCCTGAGAGTTTAGTTTGAATCCCTATCCTGAGTGGGTGCTGCAGTAATACATTATTTTGGCTGTTGCTGCCAAAGAAACTGGTTACAGGCTTCACTACAGAATGCTGGGAAAATTCAATGGTGCAGCTCACGCAATATTTGAACCATTTGCACAGGGCAGCGTGAGAAGATATGATGCACTGTAAAATATATTACACAAAATTGTTTTATAGTTTGAGCTACCCGGTTACGGTTGCTGGAAATATTCAAAATGACCAAAGGAAATTTACCATAAAAAGATGGGAAGGAAGTTATCCACAGATTCCAATTAGAAGTATGACTTTGCTGATCATACAGATCCCCTTCCCCAAGGAATTTTGTATTCTGGGCATGAAGCCTAATATACAGATTAGTAAAAGCACAAACAGGTTTGACACTGGCTAAGAAAATGCCAGTTCAAAAGCAAAAAAAGACTCAGTCATCACAAATTGGTTGACTCTGTACTTGCGCAACACGAACTATGAGGAATATTGGTCAAGATATTGAGAATACTGTTTGTCAAGTAACTCAAGCTAACGAATCCCTAACCAATAACAGAATATATATCTAGATAAGACGGAGTCTGTCTGGGTAAAAATCACGCTGGGTAAAAAAGCTACTAGAGCTTCCCCTGAGATAGTCCTTGGGGTGTGCTACAGACCGCCGGGATCTGATTTGGATATGGATAGAGACCTCTTTAATGTCTTTAATGAAGTAAACACAAAGGGGAAATGTGTGATTATGGGAGACTTCAACCAGATTTTCTGATGTGATCGCGGATTGAATTCTTCATCAGTAATTGATATACACCTACAGAGGGATGCCATTTTACATTGGTTTGGTATAGTGAGCCTCGTATACGAAATGTATAGGGACACCTTGGTTCGAGATTGATCATAGCTGATCAATTCAAATTAGATGAAGCTAACAAACGTAATCTGGATTAGGTTTTTCACTTCTCCAGGGCTAATTTAAAGAGTTAAGACAATTAGTAGGGAAGTGATTGACTGAAACTCTGGATTTAAATGCAAGAGCCTGGAAATGTTTAATCGCAGCTTGAAACTGTCGAAGCTGCCCCAGAAGGGAAACAACCATGGCGGAGTTGTAGGCACTCGTATGCGACACCTCAGAGAGATTAGATAAACAAAAAGCTTACAGGGAGTAAGAACGCAGGTAGCAGAAGCTACCTTATTAGGTCAGAACGTGTCGAGATAAATAGGACGCTACAGCCGTAATCCTTCAGGTCCATTAAAAACTACACGTATGAAAAAAAAAAAATGGCCTACCACTAAACGATTAGACCTAGATGCCCAATTAATTAATACTTATGCTCGGTCTTTAATAAACTGTAGTTAGGACGGTTACAAAGTAATTGATTGGGGGATTACCGCATCTACTAGAGCCAATCTAAAGTTTAATACAAACGATGCAATCTCCACCGAGTATTACAGAATCGCTGTAATTCCAGAACCCGTTGCGGAATTTTAAGCAATCGTAAACTCGGGTTGCCGTAACACTGGGAATTGCTAACGTATCCTATTTTTACAAATGAACTTAAATGCATCCGCTATTATATGCCTGTTAGCTTGGTCTGGATTAATCTTGGAACAATTTTAAGGAATATTAATGACACTGAGGTTCAATCTAATGGGTCTACAATTCAACATGATTTACTATGGTAGATCTGCCAACCAATGATTTCCTTCTTTAGAAGTGGACGCATTAACTTGACAAGAATGCGATAATCTAATTGACCTCATTTCAGTAACGGTTTGACACGCCCGCATGGAACTGATTATTATTGGAAAGATGACTGATATAAATATGTAAGTGATAAGAACCTGTTAAAGGGGAGCCTCCAGCGTCGTACTGAAGCGTGACTTCAGCTGAAGATTACTAGCGGAGTCCCTCAAGACGTTTGGACCATTTATTTAACCTATTTAGTACTGACCCTTGCACCAAAGCCGGAATGTTATAAAGTTCAGATGAACACAGAGGGTATTGCTAACACAGAGACCGGGGATCCTATTCCAGGAAGATCTGGACCACCTTGTTACACTGGCAGTAATGTAAAATAGGATGAAATATAATAATGAACAAGTGCAAGGTCACATGCACTTAGGGATTAATGAATAAGAATTTTAGATATACGGTTGGGGACGCATCAGTTTGGAAACGGACGGAGGAGGAGAAGGCACCTTGGGTATTGGTTGACTAGCAGGAATGACTATGAGCGCCGCCAATGTGATAATGGCTGTGTAAAAAAGCAAATTGCCTCGTTTAGGACTGGCAATCAGGAGAGGTATTCCCAGCAAGGAGAAGGAGGTCACAGTTTAGTGCCAGTTATATACGGCATTTTTCTTGGTGAGACCCCACTTGGAATACTTGTGCTGCAGTTCTGGAGCCCATGTTTAAGAAGATGAACATCAAACTGGAACAGGTTCAGAAAGACGGGCTTTACTAGGATGAATCCGCGAGAATGGAAAATCTGCCTTCATCGAAAGGAGACTTAAGAGCTTGGCTTGTTTAGGCCTGACCAAAAGAAGGCTCCGGGGGATACTGCGTTGCTCTATATAAATATATTCAGCGGGGATTTAACGTTGAGGAGGGAGGAGGAATTATTTAAGTTTAGTACTACATGTAGGCCCGAGGACGAACTGGGTACAAAACTGGATGATTAGGCAAGTTTAGAACTTGAAATTAGACGAAGGTTCTAACCATTAGGGGATGTGAAGTTTGGAACCGGCCTATCCCGAGGGGAAAGTAGTGGGGGCAAAACGACTTATTCTGGCTTTAAGACTAAGCTTGGCGAAGTATATGGAGGGATGTTTATGATGGGATAGTTTAATTTGGCGAATTTGATTTTTGGATTAATCGGCAGATAAGTCCTGCTCAATGGTCTGTGAGGGATGTTGGATGGAGATGGAAACTGAAGACTGAGTTACTTGCAGAGAATTCCTTTCTGGGTGCTGGCTGGTGAGTCTTGCCCACATGCTCAGGTTTAGCTGATCGCCCATATCTGGGGTCGGGAAAGGAATTTTTCCCCAGGGCGGTATTGGCAGGGGCCCTGGAGGTTTTTCGCCTTCCTCTGCAGCATGGGGCATGGGTCATGGGTCGCTGCTGGTGGATTCCCTGCAGCTTGAGGTCTTCAAATCTCAATTTTGAGGATTTCAATAACTCAGTCATGGGTTCGGGGTTGTTATAAATGTGTATGGGCAGGGTTTTGTGGCCTGCCTTGTGCAGGAGGTCAGACTAGATGATCATATTGGTCCCTTCTGACCTATGAGTCTATGAGTCTAGACTGAACATTGGAAGCAATTATATTGAAAAGTGAAATTTAAAGCTTGTAACTTGTTAGGACCAGAATTCTGGCACCCAGACTTGTGCACATCTCAGGCTATCACTGATGCCTCCACAACCTGAATCCCTTACACTGTCATTGGTGCCAACACTACCACAAAGTCTAAGCAGCAAGGCAGAACTCTGAATTTAGACCCTGGTAGATAGCTAGGAAGACACTGTTTTCCCTGGTCATTTTTAAGTATATATTCTGTTAAGGATTTGAGACCTTAAACAGTTCAGAGACCATTTCTATTCCCCCTCTAAATACATAAAATATTGAAATACAGAAATTGAAAACTTCACTTGCTGTATATACAAGTTCTGCACAACTGTATGCACCACACCTGCTTACGAGTGTTAACCTTACCCCTATTTGTTTTCACACACCTGCTGCAGCTCACCCTTAATGGGACTACTCACATGAGTCAAGTTAGCAGGTGCTTAAGCTTTTGCAGAATCAGGCATTGACTGTTAAGCTCTTTGGGTACGGACTATCCATTATAAATGTGCTCTAGCACAACAGGGCCCTGACTTAGCCAAGGCCTCTATTATTAGCCCAATATAAATAATGAGGGTAGAGGGAAAAAAAACCAAAAACAAAACACGAGCTCTGAGAATATACACATTTTATTCCTGCTTAAAGTTATAGTAACAGCAAGATTTTACCCTATCTAGCAATTGTTATCAAGACCTTAGTATAGACATGGTATGATTGTATGCCATTTACTTTAGATGTACTTAGTTTCCAAAATCTTTAAACTTTATTTAGGAATTTGAGACCTTACTGGGACAGCCAGAGAGATCAGTGCTCAGTGCAAAAAAAAGAGAACAAAAAACTGATTGGTGGCAAGAGGCAGAAGCAGATTAACATGATACTTGGCCTGGGGTACTCTGTCAAAGATACACAGGCAGTCAGGTGCCCATTACCAGGTGGTTGTGATCACTTGGGGGCAAGGGGAACACAGTGATTTAAAAGAGTGGCAGGATCAAAGAATCTAAGATGATAAACTCCCATTTATATACACACACCTGTAACATGATAAGATTATGGGTAAATGACTTCAAATTGCTTTTGAAACCACAGAGGTACAACAGTCCCCTTGAAAGTATGCTCCACTTCAAGTATATTATTGGGGAAAGTGCTGCTTCTCTCCAGCCGCTGGCTGTGCAGCTGCCCTTGCTCCTCCTGAGTCCTCTGGCCCATGGAGAAACAGGGGCAGCTGCGCAGCCAGTGGCACTTTCCCCTTCAAAGCCAGTTGGAGCGAAGCGGCGCTTTGAAAGGGAAAGCGCCACTTCTCTCTAGCTGCTGGCTGCACAGCTGCCCCGCTCCTCCTGAGTCCTCTGGCTTATGCTTGCAGGGCCGCATTCTGAAAGGGGCTTTAGAGCTGCAGGCCAGAGCCTTGCAGCCCCTAAAGCCCCTGCATTCCAGGTGGCCCTGCCTGCCAGGGGAGGGGAGGGGAGGAGGACAGCAGCTTCCCCGCTCCCTTCCTCCCTCCCAGAAAGTCTTAAGCACTGCCAAACAGCTGTTTGGCAGCAGGGGAAGTGCTGGGAGGGAGGAGGCGGCGGCGGCGAGGAACTTGTGCAATGCTCCCTTGTAAAGTCACCCAAAACAACACTACAAGGGAGCATTCCACAACTTTAAATGAGTATGTTCCCTAATGGAGCAGCGACGTAATTTTGAAACAATGTTAAGTGGGAGGAGGTTAAATGAGGAGTTGCTGTATATATTTTGTTTGTTTTTTAAAAAACTCAGAGCCTCAACATGAAATGGTTGCTTTGAAATCCCTGTTGTGCTGGAGGTTTCAGGGCTCTTGATCTGAAACAGAAATGCCAATTATAAACCTTGTTAAAACAGGAGTAGCTTGACTGCTGCATTACTAGCCTATCGTGCCAAAAGAAATCCTGACAAAATAAAACAAACAATCACTGTTCATGTTCACTCCCACTCCTTGTCTCCACCAGCAGCAAGACCCTATATTTGTAAACCTGTAGTAATTAACTTGAGAGGAGACACACAAAGGAAGATGTAAACAAACAAAAAAAAAGCTTTATAATGTAAAAAGAAGGGGGTAGGGGCAGAGGACTATGTGTGTTTGCATTTAACTAGAATACTGGGGGGTAAAGAGGGCGCAAAGGGGGGAAGGGACATGACTCTGGTAAGGTTTCCACACCCTGCCCCTTCAATTAAAGCTTAAAAACTAAGGAAGTTTCCACATGTATATCAGTCATCCCGGAAGCCCTCCAATAGCAAATAGATCACTTTTCCCAATACCCCCTTTTTCCTCATGAAACAAGGGCCTGATTCAAAGCCCTTTGCAGCCAACAGAGCCATTCTACAGACTTCACCCAGACTCTAAGGAAGCCCACCCTCTTGGTCAGAGTAGAGCTAACCACAGTCATAAGTTATATAGAATAACTGGCTGCAGGTCTAGAACAAAGCACTAACAATGAGTGTCGACACTGCGAAGTTGCATTTATTATCTGTTTACCTGCATTAGGTTTCTATAGTAACCATGTGCTTCAAACACAAGTCCATAATAGGAAAGTGTAGTAAACTGAGAGAAATTTTATTTCTTGGGCTGCCCTGACCCATCCTTTCCCCGCCACTCATTAAAAACAGCATTGGCAAAGCATCTCAGCACTGAAAATGGGACAATCAAGCGCAGTCAATTCTATACACAACAGGTTTATTCAATACAATATTTGTTCATTTTCAGTGTATACAGGTTTTCTAATCCAAAAATAGATAATGCTACCCAAGGATAAAAACATTTGTTTGTACCAAAAATACAAACAACTGGTACTTCAAAGTAAAAATTTTTTAATTGTATCTTATACACAGTCATAAAAATGGCAAACAATGGTTAAAAATTGCCAGCCAAATAAAGTTAGCTTTTTTTCCCTGCATGTTTTGTGCACCACCACACTTCCTTTAGGGACAGGAGACTGTAAGCATTTATAGAAACATCAGAATATTAACAAGACCCAATGCATTTTATATGAAAGATACTGTACACTTAAAAATATGTAAACAAAGCAAGCATTATACGGAAACAAAGGAAAAAAGTGACATTTGAGAAGATGTAGGATATAAATTATTTCTAGAGCGTAAACTTTGCGGCTTCTTTAAAAACAATCATGAGTACTTTCATTTGGCTTAGCAGCCAGGGAAAAACAAAAAACAAAAGCTGCTTTTTTTTCTTTTTTTTTTTAAATAAAGTGCTTAACCACCATATCCAAGAGTAATGACTTTCAGACCTAATTAATCTGAATTGTGCTCAAAAAGCCACTGCTTACGGTATGAAAGCTATTCTGTAACTCTGCACATACAAACGGGTTTTATCAGCATGAATGAAAGATTGCTCTGAACAGCCCTCAATCATATGATGCCTCAAATCAAAGGAATGCTATTAGGACAGCAGTTGAATAAGGCCCGGTAAGCTGAAATTTGAGCACAATAGATATAAATAGTCATTTAAAACAAAGGCAATTTTCCCCTCTGTCTTAAGATAACCATGTGATAAGCAACATAAATATATTCTTCTACTATTGACACCTTATCTATAGTGGATCAAAGTGTCAAAAATATATTTCCTCAGACAAGAAATCCAACCTTATTTAGGCTTTCAACACAAATCAACCATTCAAGGCGATTCATGTGATTAACAGAGGCAGATAATACTTCCTATTCACGAAATATCAGGAAGCAGTTGTATGGATATCAGCCAAATGCTAACACATCATGTAACTTAATACTGAGACACTATCAACTTGGTTTTCTTTTTAAAAGACAGTATGCCTTAATTCTTTAAATAATAATTATTGTTGTTTTAAAGTGCTTTAAGATTATTTTGGTCCCCTGCTGATGTTTGTTTGGGCAAGGGAAAAAAAGTGACTAATAGGCTGTGGAGACAAAACAGTGAAACTAACTAAAAACAAAAGTGCTGTCAAAAGACACAAGGTAAAAGAAAGAAACTGCTACCTTTTCAGTTGTATAATAATCATAGGCATCACATTTTCAAAAAAAATGTGATTTCCCAGTTGATGTGTCCCTTTAGTCTTAAAGCTGTAAAATGGGATGGACTGAATATCAGAGTGAAGCCTCCAAACCTCATTACAACCACACTGAATTTTCTTCATTTTACTATAATAAAAAATTCAGAAAAATGTAGGCCTAGGATTTACCAGCCTGGATATCCTGTATTAACGCATCTTTATGGAATTGTGTCCTTTCTATAGTTCCATTAACTTTAGTAACAATAATGTGACCTTTTGCTTCAGCTCTACAACTTCCTACAGAGTTTGGAGTTTATTTTAATCTACTAAATGGACCTCACTCTCAGTAAGTTTCTAGAAAGTATTGATTGCAAATTTGGATACAGAAAGTCAGAGATCCGGGCATAGCATATTCACTTTATGCCAGTTCTAGAGTTACAGTACATCGGTGCCCTACTCACTACAAAAATATCTTTCACGTCAACCCATTTATATCTTGAACCAGACGAAGTTCTACATCAAGCACAATTCAGCATCTCCAGTGACTTACCTCAGGTTATCATTTTAAAATATTTTGTCTCTCTCTGTCTCTATCTCTATATAAATAAAAAGGAGATTAAACAAGTGAAATAAGGGACAAACAAAAACACACATCTGACTATACATATAGATATGCATCATACCTAAAAATAAGCCTCTAACCATTTGAAAAGCAATGAAAATAAGCCTCTAACCATTTGAAAAGCAATGACTTAGTGGTTTAAGTGTGCAAGTGCCCAAATATGTGCTAATATGGAACATTTTCTGGAATAGCCAAATACTGTAGCTGTCAATGATTACTATTAATGTCTAGCACTGGCTGACCTGCTGTATTTGTTGCCAGAAATCTACCACTTTCCTTGCATCTCACTTTTTTTTTTTTTTTTTTTTTTAAAGACCACTAAAATGAACTAAGCAACATGACTGCGTCTATCAAGAGATGCTACGTAAGGAGGCTAATTTTTGAAATCTGTAGTACAAGTCTACCCAAATGTGGTAAGATGGCATTTTTACTTTGAAATGTTCTAATTCTGTTACTGAATTGAACCAAAACAAATTATATTAAGTTTTGCTAGTTCATAAGAACCACGTCAGAAAGGTTATCAGGTCTCAGACTGTACTAATATGCCTGAAAATGAACACAACTGTCATACTAGATTTTTATGGAGTCAATATAGAAAATTAAATAAAGGAAAAAACATACAGGAAAAGTACATACTCTGATGAAAGGTACAAAAACCTGCAGTAAAAGAATCAGAAAATAACCAGCTTCAGCACTAGTCTGGAAAGAACTAAATTTTTCTAATCAGAAATCCACACTGTCTCACAGCCCTGCCTTGTCATGTTTGTTAATATACCGGTTTAGGAGTCAGACAGCATTTTTTTTTAACTTGTGTAATGATACAGAGCAACACTAAACCATAATTAACTCCTCTTTTGTGCTGTCCCTTTCCACCACAATTGTACCCAATATATACCCAGTTGCAGTTTTTTGGTTTTGTTTTGCAGCTCAGCTGTATTTTTCTTGGATGTTCACAAGACTGGCATTTGATTGGATACGCTTGGCTAGAAGGAAAAGAAAAATCAAAATAAAGACTCCCAACATCAGTTTCCCACTCGCTCAGTTTAACTGAGCACGTACTATTGAACAGTGTTCCGTTAACATCACAGTTTTCCTTTTCAACAGAAACACATGGCTAAGGACCTACTTTCCCCACCCTCCTCAGCTCTTGAAGTGATAAAAGTAGACCCCAAGAGGACAAGTAGCCAACACCAGCTCCCACTCACTGTTGCAGGCACAGTGGCAGAATTGCCTGAGCCCATACCAAGTATGTTGATCAAGTGGAGTGACCAAGATGATTCCTTGTGCTCCCCCATTCTGTAAGTAAAGTTCTGACATTACTTACGCAGAATAAGTATACGTTTCTTCTGCTTTGAGTGAAGGAAACTGCTAAGGTAAAAAATGACTGGTAAAAAGAGAATGAATGAAGAAACTGCAATCACTGGGACCGTATCACTGCACGGGACGGAACAGTTGAAAGTTCTACTCCAAAGCCTTCGTGTAATGTTCATCTAAAAGGAAAACGACCATGGTGAACAACACATTCTTTGGCTTGTATTACTCTTTTACTGAACATTGCAAAGTTCAGTATTGCAAAACCCACTAATTACCTTTAAACCATATCTACTTGAATAAGAGCCATTTAAAATATCTCCCCTTAAAAAAAAAAAAAAAAAAAAAAAAAAAAAAAAAAATCAGACACCACAGGTGAAATCCCAGCCCTACTGAAATCAATGGCAAACCCTCCCATTGACGTCCAAGGAGACAGGATTCCATCCAATATATTTATTAGAGCAGTGATTCCCACACTGTGATTCTTCCACCACTCACTGGCGGTTCATAGAAAGCTGGCCGATCACATGCTACTAACCTTCTTTCTTTCCAGTTGCTAAAAATCCCATTAAGAGACAGCTAAATACATTAAAAACTTTCCTAATATTCATTGGCCCAATAAGCAACTGCTGTCGTTCGGAAGCAACTAACTGGAAGCATTAACTAGACCTTAGCTGAGGAGTGTTAGATAAAAGCCAAAAATTAAAGGGAATTCCCAGCTCCCGAACCCCAATTTGGGATAGGAAGTGGTATTTGTCCCTTCACAAAAATCTCTAAACAAGAATAAAGTCCCAACTGCCCAAGCTGAAATATGTCAGGACATCAAGGTTAGCCTCCTTCCTCTTCAGGAGTGGCACAAGGTCTTTAATGATCCCCAGTGGTCAGGAACTCTATTTTACATCTCATCCAAATGAACAGCAGCAACATGGAGTACCCCAGGGGTCCTGGTTCAGTACTAACTCAGAGAGAAGAGTGCAACCTACTGGGTCACCAACACCGTTTCCTGAAACATTTAAATGTTCCTTAACTGTTTTGTCTCCATATACTGACTGGAACCCAGCCTGACCCTCCTTAACTTGAGAGATGTGAGAAGTCACAGCACAAAGCAGTGGGTGCAGTGTGACCCTAGGACACCAAAGAAACTGCTCATGAAAGTAGCTTCCACCACTGAAAGGACAAGGGCGGTGCCAAGAGAAAACAGCTAAGGGACCACTGAAGATTGCTCTTCGTATCTATCTACCCATTGGGTGTTAGCTTGGCAATAAGATCCAGAAGCAAATATGTACACTTACTGCATCTTCCACATCAATACACAAGCGTGTTCTGTGTTCTGATCCCTGTTCAGTCATTTTTTGCATTTTGTTATACAAGGCATTCAGATTTCTGTAAGTTCTATTGCAGTTTCTGCATACTTCTGTGTGGTTGCTTGGTACAAGATTGATTGCTTGCCCCTAAAATTATAAGCATGTATTTAGATTCTTAAGCAATATAAAATTAACTTTAAAAACTAGAGCTGAACTTGAACCAAAATCTACAATATTAACATCCTAAAATGTTAGACTGAAATTTTGGGATTTAGGCCCATTTTATAGAAATAAAAAAAGCTCTCAGTGAATTGAAAGTTGACCTTATTTTCCCCAAAAAAGATGCATTGTTAAACTACTGACTGTCTAGAATAAAAACAAAACAAGGATTGTTAATACCAAGTTTGCCTTGGAAACACAGGGGTGCTTCTCCCCTACAACTTGGCTATTTTTCATTGGTCTATAAAAATATGCCACAGGTAGGAAGGAGGAGTGAATAAGTATTTTAATTCGGCCTAATTATTTTGAGCTTCAGTAGCTACTGTTCCTGTCCCCCATTTACTACATAGATTGTAAATAACAGCAAGAATCCAGACCATATTTTAACACACAGTCCCTTAAAAACACTATTGGTGGAATTTTCAGAAGAGGCTAAGGGAGTTGGGCACCCAAATACAATGTAACTGTAGATCCCAGCTTATGCTGACAGAATACAAGATCATCTCTCCTCCTACTAGAAGATGCATTGGAAGTTTGCTTAACTGTGAATTTCATTCTTTGTGGATTTCAGACGAAAAACACAGGAAAGTCACGTAGTTTTACTGTAGTAAGTTTCACCTCCCTGAAAGTTCTGATGAGCTGAGTGGGTTGTGGGGGAAGATTGTTGTACGATCTCCAGATTCTTCTGTATTTTTTAAGCCTAGTCACTGAGACACAATGACAGAACCCACAATAGCCAGAGTTTACAGAAGAGACCTGGATACTATCCACTTTAAAATACCACTTTTCACCC
Source organism: Chelonoidis abingdonii (assembly GCF_003597395.2). Taxonomy (NCBI): domain Eukaryota; kingdom Metazoa; phylum Chordata; order Testudines; family Testudinidae; genus Chelonoidis; species Chelonoidis abingdonii. The sequence continues at coordinate 85,813,149 of NC_133771.1, forward strand.
AGCACTCAAAAAGCAAACTCTTGTATGATCAACTTTACAGGCTACCTCCAATTTCTCATTTCTGAACGAGGCAGTTGGAAGCTAGTGAAGGATCATCACCAACTACACCCAACCTTTGTCAGCATCCTAGAGCCTTCCCAGCTTGGCTTTACACCTATGGCTCAGCAATGGTCATGGTCACAATAGTAGATTATCTCCTCTTAGCCACAGAAAATGGGCAACCTCCAAACATTTTTCTAGATCACTTCAGCCCTTGACCGTGTGGAGGCTCACCACAGAGACCTAGGGGGAATAAACAGTAATGTGCAGAGATGACTGTGAGGAAGCACTGGGACCAATTCCACACAGCTTCACTTTCTCCCACATCCTATTCAATTATTTACAACAAGCTTCCGGGAGAGACTATAAGACACCTTCACCTTAAATATCAGCAGGATGCAAATTACACCCAGCGGTTAGTCTCCTTTTCATCTACCATGAAAGCCCCTTTCTGTAGCTGTACTACTGGCAAATCAGATCACCAATACCTGGATGAAAGGCAACTCTCTGAAGCTAAACCCAGGCAAGATAATGGTGAGGTTGGACGGAAGAAGGCAACATTTCCATGATTTAGCCAACTCCCTAAGATGACCCCATGGTGAAGATTGTACAGGAGCCTTCTAGTTATGGTCCTCTTCAATGTCTCAGCAATATTCAATACTCAAACAGCAACAGTTTTTAGGAACACTGTCAGCTAGCCAGGAGATGATGCTCCATCCTAACAGATACAGACTTGACCACAGTAATCCTTGAAATTATGATCTCCATAACCTAGGAATGAAACTCCAGGCTATCTGCTCACCAGCACAGGTCAATGAGAACACATCAATGCTGCAAACACCCCACTGGCTACCCAGTAATTACTAGATTGGGTCTATGGTCCAGGTCTTGCCTTTAAAGTGCTCCATTGACCAGGCCCAAGCTCTTTCCCCTGGCCAAGACCTACTATAAAGGCTGCACATCTCAGGAACCATCAACAGTGAGAATAACGGGCAACAGGTCTTTCTCAGCAGCTGTTCCTTCCACAACAGTTAAGCATGAGCACAGACCACACCCCCTCCATACTGAAAATGCTAAATACATCTTTGGCACAGCTTCCCCACAAAAACAGCACATACGTCCACCTGTCTGTGAAGAGGGGCAAGGACAGAGCCAAAGTGAATCTTTACAACCTGCTTGGATTTATACAAAATTCTAAGACATTCAGAAATAATACAGGCAACTGTTATGCTCGCATACAATCAACTAGCCTACTAAAGAAGCACAAGTCTTATCTCCAGAACTCTGTGGATATGATCATGGCAATACATCCGTTAAAAAAATGCCATAGAAACCACCACAGTGGAGGGCAAAAGCTGCCTGGTAAGCATAAAAACAGGGAAAGCTAGCTCACCAGAAAGGGGGGCTGCAAAGCATACTGTAACCACAGATCCTCTTCTAGATCCATATGTTTATTCTGCACCAAGAACTTTAATTTGAATGTTATTGTTTTGGACAGTTTTTATTGATTAGCTGCTTAATGAAACAACTAATATTTTTGCATAATCTGATTTAGTTTTAGGATTAAATTAGCATAATTTACAAAAAACTTTGATGCATAATTCTTTGGATGCACTTTCTTGGGAGATAATTGCCACATTTATTTTACAAAGAGGACTATTTAATTGCAAAAGTTTTAATTGTAATGGATATGAGTCTTAACAAGTGTTTTAGGGTAGCTGGCCCTTTTGGACTAATCTACAATACAACCAAATAATGATTTAAGGAGCCACATGGCTAAGTCACGTAGTGACAACTCCAGAACGAACTAGGAAAAGTGACTTACTGTATCCAGAGACTACATGACTCTTACTATATAATCATCAGCTATTGTGAATCCAGAAATCCCAATATGAAATGGCACTGTAATTGCATATAAGAAAGTCAAGGTGAGCATCAATTAAAATGATTTTGTGCTCTCAGTTGTGAACATCTGCATTTTACAGATAATTGTTCTAACTGCCTAAACTGCTTAAGAATTTGCCAATTGCAGTTGCTCAATATGTATCCATGGCAATTTGTTCTGTGAAAATAAGAGATTTTACTATACAAGAAGAAGGCTCAGTGCCACCCTCAGATACACAGCAAAGATACCTGGAAGTTATGTTCGAAGCACGTCAGTGTTGTATTGAATAAGTTTAGGAACTCTATTGTACTATTTGATAGTCCTTCACTGTTGTTCTTCAAACAATCTGTCAAAAGAAAAAAACAAACAAACAAAAAAAAAAAAAAAACACATGAATCAAGATATCCTGATTTCTAACCTATGTCTAGAGCCAACACGTCCCTTGGTGGCCCGACAGTTTTACAGCAAGAGCTCTCAATTATAAAAACAATCCAGTCAGCTTTGCCTTTCCTATTTGGTTGCTGTTATGCAGATGTCTCAGATTTGCTGTCCTAACTCACTCAAGCTTCTCTCTTCATTTAGGATATATTTAAGTATTAATTGGCCATAATTAAGTGAAAGATGAAGACCATTATCAAGAGCATTTTGAAGAAAGCCCAGAGAGAGCTCAAATCCTTTCAGATAACACAAGACGCTGCTTTTAGTGTGCACTATTTGAAAATATAAGTGTAAGATATATAGCTGTCCGCTGTTTCAGCTAGGAAATAGAAGGAATCTTTATGCTTTTGAAAAGACGGAAATACTTTTGAAAAAATGAACTAAGCAGTCACAAAATGTACACCAATTTTTTCAGGAAGTGGAAGCCAATTTTACCGGCCTTGCAGAGCGCTCCTAAAACCCTCCTTGTCAGATACTGCTCTAGTCCCTGCAGATATTTCTTTCCTTCCATCTACTCCACTTTTTCTACTGACCCATTAGACCCTTGAAAACGAGGACTGCTAGTTTTATGTAGAATTCCATTAAAAGTTGGCAGACTCCAAACGTGACCTTCCCTAAAGGATGGAAGTGGGGGAACATCTTAAGCATTAGGGGATAGAGTCTGTGCTCCCCTTCTGAGAGATGCAGCACAGAAGGCAGAGCCTGAGAATGAGAGGACAGTTGGAGGTCGTTTACCTCTCCTTCACACACTTTGGTTCTGGCTAGCAGTTCCCAACGTAAGTTACTGGTTGCCACCAATCTCCCTGGAACTATTTATGGACTCTGTAGCAGCCCAAAATCCTTTGCAGCACTCGGCTCTACATTGCCACCCCTCCAACCCCTGGCACACTCCCATGCAGGGGTGCTGGAGCAATTTGTACAGTGGGGGTGCTCAGAGCCACTGAACCAAACTGTAAACCTGTATATGATGGAAACCATTTCAGGCCAGGGCCCAGCACCCCCCACACCCTTAGCTCCAGCAACTATGCTCCCCTGGTAGGGGTACAGCTCCTTTGCCAGGGGAATTTTTCCTGTTGTGGCATTTAAGGGCCATAAAAGGAGCCACATGCAATATGTTAGAGCCAGAATAAGAGGCAGAACCAGCCCACAGAATTTCAGAGCCAGAGTCTGATCACTAGCAGTCACTCAGTGTGACGTGGGGTGAGTACAATGCTATTCAACATGAGTAAGGGTATCAGAATCTGAACCTTACTTTTTAATAAACAGTTCAAGTTATATTTTCTACTTCAGTGGGAAAACGAGAGCATGGGAAAAATAAGAGATGTAGCAGATCTCCAGCATGGTTTGTTCAGACAAAGTAAAAACGGGTGGTAAGTAAAGAAGCTCTGATTTTGGAGGGGTAAATGTTTTTAGCACAAGGTGAATATTTGTATAGTGACTCTAGTGTTTAGAAAAGCAAGGGAAGAAGAAAACGACATTGATCTTTTTAACCTGTCAGCTTTGAACAGTGTCCCCTGTACAATAAAATATCCAAGATGTATCAATAAAGAGCTCTTTGTTTCTGTCAGTTTAAATAACTTAATCTTATCAAAGCTGTTCAGTTCTGATCAATTGAGAAGTTTTAAAGGCATGGCTAAATCTGTCATCTGAATCATAACAGTAGCATGAAAAGGACAGAACAAATCACATACTTGCACAGTTGGCCTTCTCCCAAGTACTGTTAAAGAACTGTGAAAGGATCACAACTAGCTGTATCCTGTCGGACATCAAGAGGCTTTTTGCACAGTTGCTCTCAGAAGAATTCTGGAAGAAAAAACCCCACAGCATTATGAATTCATATGGAAACAACTTTGAAACTATTTCAGATAACTGGTGATATGGAGGCCAAGTCTGCCATTTTAAGCATGTCAGTTTTACGCATCAGGAGTAGTGTAGCCAGTTTTACATCCCTTGTCAGAATTCTGAGAATTTCAGAGACTAGAAAGGCCGAGAACTAGTCCGACAGGGCAAAACCGGAGTCTTTCCAAACAATGGACTATTAAAAAAAAACAAACACACACACACACACACACACACACCATTAAATATTGTGAGATGTATAACCATGTTGGGGACTTAGGTAGGTTCTTAGAGGGTTTAATATGAGAACTACAGGAGTGTCAGTCAAAACAGCACCATGCACACCAACAGCTTTCTAGAGCAGGGACACTTTTCATTATGCACGTGTACAATGACTAGCATAATGGTCCCTGATCCCACAATGGGGCCCTCTGGGTGCTCCCATAATACAACTACAGAGTTAGATTCCATCCTGGGTTAATACTGATGGAAGCTGACATAACCCAGCATTCAGAGCTTCACAAGTCCAATTGGTACAAGAAGCCTATAACTCCTGCTTGGCTGATCTAGTGCACCTGCCAGCATGACTCCTCTGGAGTCTCATGTGTAGCATAAAGTTGCTCTCCCTTGGCTCTGTGTCACCCCAACCTGCCTTCTGCTATGAGTCAATCCCTCCTAGCATGCATCTGAGCCTTCTGGTACAGAGACTGCTAACAGCAAACACAGAGGACCATCAAGCCTCCAAATAGCATTTTAAAGTGTGCACATATCTGTTTTCATTCCATTTGAGAGAAGACTCAAAATAGAGACTGAGAACATCACTTCTTGTCTCCCCCCGACAAACCACAGACTGACATAATCAAGCAGGCACCCCCAGGCTGATTTTCCAACCACAAAAGAATAGATCTCACCCCTGAGCTGCTTTTGACCAAAACCAGATTAAGCACGAAGACTGGTCTGGCAAATGGAGTACAAGCTCTGGTGAGGGTCAGTAAGACTACAAAACATTTGCTGAAGAAAATAAGATTTGTAATTAGTTATACTGAGGTTGGGGTAGAAGATCAGTAATTTATCAAGTATCAGTGCGTCTGATGAAGTGGGTATTCACCCACGAAAGCTCACGCTCCAAAACGTCTGTTAGTCTATAAGGTGCCACAGGATTCTCTGCTGCTTTTACAGTAATTTATCACTCACCCATCCCCAGCCAAGACACCATTTCAATATAACTTAACAGCTTGATACATAGAGAGATACAAGTTGACTGAAGTACTAAAAAGCACTGACAATGGAAGATCCATGTTTAAAGAGGCAAACATGTTCTTTTGTTTGACCCTTCACACTAGCCTCCTTACACACAGCATTCTGGAGCCTGTGTCAACAGACCTGGGCTTGCACTAGTGCTCTGAAAATAACTGTGGAGACAGCGCTTTGAAGTCACAGCTTGGGCTGCAGCTTGGGCTCTGAAGCCCCCCTTCCCACCATCCCTAGGCTTCAAAGTCAGTTTCACAACTTCAAAGTGCTGTCGATACAGCTATGTTCTGAGCACCAGCGCAAGCCCCTCCAGCCAAAGTCTGTCAACCTGGACTGGGAGGCTTGGTCCCACAGGCTCCAAAATGCTGTGTAGACATACCCAGAGAGGCTGGTTGCTTCTCTTGGCCCTAGAGGATATTTTGTGGAGCATGGAGTTCCCAAGCAACTCTAGTTAAGAATTATGGAACTTCTTAGCCCTAGTTCAGCACAGCCAGGTAGCAGAGGGGCACTGACATGTCTGCTACCCTGTTTGGGGGTAGGAAGCCTTTCAGAATTTGGGATGTAAAAGCCACTACCAAGCAGGACCCCGAAGAGGGAGGGAGGAAGAGCAGCAGCCATCTAAGACCCTCTACTAGCCTAGGAGAAAGAGGAGGGCACCTTCCCCAACCCCACCAGGAGATGTTTAAGGATTAGAGACCCTGCAGTTTCCATCGCTGTGGTATCAAACTATGTCCACAAAAGCTCAAACTTAAAGCCCTGTTTAAGAGGGTCTGAGGTTCAGTGGGACTATTTCACTCAGCTCTAGCAGGTACAAAGTCAGCCACAAGAGCATGAGTTACTGCCCCCATCACAGCCTGTCTGCCCCAACCCTGACCTGGATAAGCTACCTGTAGGAGAGAGGTTAGCTCACCTGCAGCCCAGCAAGAGATGAAACATCCCTACACGACCTAGCTTTCATACAGGCCAAACAGACATCTGATGGCAATTGCTCCCACACACTACTAACCTGAAACTGAGTCGAAAACCATGACCAAGAAATCCTCTCTTTACCTGTCCCATGAAATCCTCCCAAACACACACAAGCTAGTTAGCTAAGAATGCCATGAGAGAACAGCCTCAGGATCTCTGCATTAAGAGATGCCAGTCCTATTATTGTTCAAGATCCACCACCTGCTTAGGTCTGTGCAAGACATAAAGACTGTCCCTGCCCAAGTGTTTACACTCATGCTTTTCTGGATAGCTGGTTCATGAATTAGTTCAGAGCCACATACAACCATACAGATACATGGTGTGGAAAAGGTACTTGGGAAAAGTTAGACCAGAGATAATCAATTATTTTTAGTCAATGTCTTGGTCAAGAGACAAACTCCAGAGGAAATAACTAAAAAACTCCACCACTGATACTAAATAAGTAAAAAGATGTCAGGGTCTGTTCAAAAGCCATCTGGCGGTCCAGATTTGGCCCAGAATTCCCCTACTGACTGCCCCCAAGTTAGAATAACAAATAGTATCAGGAAAAGGCTTCAGCCTTAAACTAACTCTGAGAAGAAAAAGGCAAAGCTCTACACAGCTGAGCACAGAATGATGAGTATCCTTTGTAATCTGACACTTAAGTTTAAACCTAGTTAGTCATTGGCCCTTGACTAATGAGTTGGTTTTTTTCACCCCTTCACACAAGAACAGATTTTCTACCTGGGAAAAAAAAAAAAAAAAACATGAACACTATGTACTTCCTCTTCTCTTTTCCTCATTGTTTTATTTCCAACGTATAAACAAGTGTTAACTTTTTGGCCTGGAAAAGCTACAATCTGCCTCTTGGGAATATAATGGATCCATCTACCACCCAGACTCATATCACAGACAGCTGATGTCCTTTCTGCAAGTCATGACAAACTATCTAAGGCTATAGTAAGCAAAGATTTTATTGCTGTTAATAGCAAAATCCTTTTTTTCCTCTCTACCATGATCTGATATCTAATATATTCAGGGATCACAATGGAAAGAGATAGTGGTGGAATTCCTGTGACAGTGCAGCCTGGGTGTGAGCAGAGTACTAAAGAAGTAGGGTGAAGTGAACAGGAAAGAAGTGCAGGAATAACTGTTAAGTTATTACAGCAAAACAAGTCTGACAGATTAATATTAATTTTTCCACTTTCAAAACTAGTTCTCTTTCAACCCCATGGTTCCCAAACTTTGATCTCTGGAGAGCTAACTGGACATAAGACTCTGGCTCCTGCTTCCCAGCTGCTAAGTTGATTTAGATACTGCCATAAAGTTGTTGTTTATGGCAAGCAATTGTTGCAGTTGACAGACATATTAAGTGGCCATGAATGGAATGGGACATGCAACACAAGAGTCTCTATTAAAATGTGGTGCTCCCTACAAATGTTTGGGAGAGATCCATTTCCCTATTTATTCTATTTTTTCCCTGTTAAAATGGAAGATTTGTTAAAAGATTAAGGATCATCAAATCTTCCACTTTAAGACTCACACCACAGGAATTTCCATTACTGCTACTTCTGGTAATTTCTACAGGAAACTGTCATATGCACACACTCACATCTACTAGGCCAATGACTCAACTTTTCCAGACTACTGTACCCCTTTCAGGAGCCTGATTTGTCTTGCGTACCTCAAGTTTCACCTCCCTTAAAAGCTACTTGCTTACAAAATCAGACATATAAAAATACAAGTGTCTCAGCACACTAGTACTGAAAAATTGCTTACTTTCTCATTTTTGCCATATAATTAAAAATAAAACAAATTGGAATATAAATATTGTATGACATGTCAGTGTATAGTATATAGAGCAGTATAAACAAGTCATTGTCTGTATGAAATTTTAGTTTGTACTGACTTCGCTGGCGCTTCTTATGTAGCCTGTTGTAAAACTAGGCAAATATCTAGATGAGTTCATGTACCCCAGCAGAACTCCACGTATTCTGAGATGTGTGTACCCCTGGTTGAGACCTAGCTGTTTATGCTTTTTCAGCATTTGCAGGGGCCTACCACCTTCCAGGAGGGCTCCTTAAAAGTTGAACGTCCAAATCCATGGGAGACTTAACTTTGGGGAAAAAGGTTTAAATCACTGATACTAACAAAAACTAAGTTACCTAGATTCACAGAATGAAACTGGGCTGCTTTTTCCCCCCCCCGACTTCCCACATCAGTTGATGACAACTGGTGGAAAGGATAACTTAAAAGTTCTAAACATCAATATTTTGACTCACTGCAGCCACTGGTTCAAATATCAGCAGGGTCACCTCACTCCTTTAATCATTCTTAAAGAGAGAAACTGAGTACCATGCAGTTTGTTACATTTGGATCTTTCAGATGACATTCAATTAGCCTCAAATAATCTGCAGATACATAAAAACATGGTCCTAGCTAGTATACCTGTACTGTCAAAGTTAGGGCTTATCCGGCTGGTACCCCACCTTTACCCAGAAGAGTTGTGCAGCTGGTTGACTGACTAATGGCTAGGGAACAGTAACCTAGTGGAGTTGTATGTATATAATCTGTAAGGTATTTGAGGCCCTCCACAATGAGCATTCCCATATAAAAGTTATAGTATTGGTCACTAGATTTCCCACCTTTAAGCTCCGCATTTTCAGAGATGGGAGTAAAATGTGTATAAGTTGATACACTATAGGAGTTAAAGAACGCTTTGCAAGATGCAGGACTATTAACATCCTTTGGTTATGAACAATTTCCAGCTTTAAGAAACCAGACAAACAATGTTAGTAAGATGTGGAATGCAACTGGAAGAACTGGCCTGAATCACATCAACACCACGGATGGTGTGCAGCCATTATTGACAAGTCAGGTTTGCTACTGGATATTTTTCCATTGGCAAGCAAGACCTTTTGCTTCAGATGCAGACCATGCTACATGCCTTTGCACCTTGAGATAACACTACTGCACTTTACTTGGGCTACACCACAAGATGACTACTTTAGAAGCTATAGCTGCCATGTTGTGGATTGGCTTTACAGTGCTCCTCCAAGCTGCAGTTGCATATGCACTTCTAGGTGGAATTAATTCTAGGTGTAGGTAATGACTTTCAGAGCCAAAAACGTGGTTTGAGTCCAGGGTTCTTGAGAGACACTGCTTTGCTCATGCCATACTTCCACAAGTGGCATCATTCAGAGCCCAGATCCATTACCTTCCAAACATACTGCAATGCTCATCTTTTTCCTTGGCCTTTTGTAAGGGGAAGACCGGAGTTTGGTGGAATTATGGCGTTTGGGAGCTAGATCAGATTGTAAATTTTAAGTATGCTAAGGGAAAGGAAGGGTACATACGATCTCTTGTACAAAATCAAAATAAGTAAGCTTTAATACACAGCCAAATACTGAAAGCAAAAGTATTCGCAGTCAGCAGTCACATAAGCAATACCAACCCCACAATATGGTGAACAGAAAAAGCTCTCCTTTCAGGCACAAGAACTTAGCCCAACATAGGAGGAGAGCAATGGGCAAAAAGCTTACAAGAGCAAAACACTTTAAGCAGCAATGATTCATATCTAAGAAGGCTCCTAGGCATTTGTGAGAAGCTGATGGCCCAGCTAGTTATGAATCTCTAAATTCTAGAATACTCTGATTTTTAAGGATCAAATATTTTTTGAAGTGGATGTTGTTTTGCTATTTTATTGTGTGCATGTGGCCTGAAGTCATTAATCATATACCGCAGACTGGGCATTTCCAGAGAACAGTCAATATCAATGAGTAATCAGGCAGTGCAAGTTAGTGCTCCAAATGCTATTTCCCTGCACAGGATACAAGTCTGGTAACACTAAAAGGTCTGTGCCTCCATTTTACTCAACACCCCTAGTTCCTCTTTTCAGTCACACAGGATTCTATTAATAAGTCTGCCAGGAACACTCACTCCAATGGGAGGAGCATCCACTGGACACCTCTTCTGCTGGGGAGTCACTTGCAAACGGATACCCAGGAGGACCTTTTACCCTCCCTCCCTTACTTACTTCCACGATCTTAGCTTTCCATGTAAGCCTGCTATGTTTTCCAGCTTCCCCATCCACCCACCCACCCCCACGTGCAGTCCTTAGCCAGCGCCAGACACAAACAGCAGCTCTGGGGGTAAGGCAAGGGAGCCAGCTACTCTCCCAGCTGGCCTACGGAAGAAGGCAAGGGATTCCCCCACCCTGCCTCTCTGCAACAGCTTGGGGGAGACCACCTCCAGCTAGGGCTTGGCTAAGCCGTACCCCAGCGAAGCTTGTGGGTGAGAGGATCCCCATACACACACACGAAGGCCGCTCCTGGGAGATCCCTTCCCCGCACGCACCCCCACGGTCCGGGTGATGTTCTTCAACTGCTCCGTGACGCTCTGGAAGTGGCGGTAGCAGCTCTGGCAAAGGCGCACGGGCCGGGCGCTCCGCACCAGGCAGCCGGTGAGCCTCACGCTGCTGTTGGCGAAGCCCACCAGGAGCTCCCTGCACTCGGGTTGCAGCTCCCCGGGGAGCCCCATCCCCAGCATGGCCAGCGACAGGTCCTCGGCCTCCTCCAGCAGCTCCAGGGACAGCAGCCGGCGCCCGCCCCCGACCGCCCACCCCTCCGGGCCGCTCTGCGGCGGGGTGGGGCGGCCGGACCCCAGGCCCTGCCCAGCGCTCAGGGCCAGCAGCAGGCCGGGCAGCAGCACCAGGCGCGCGGCCAGGCCCATGGCAGCCGGTAGCCGCGGCTCCTGGGAGCGATTAAGCGAACAGAGATCACGTGGAGCCCGGCGAGATGTCAGCGTTCGGAGCTGGGTCGGGCGCGCCGCCTTATTGGCTGGTGGGGGTTCGACTCGGGGTGGAAGGGCGGGGCTGGCGGGCAGGGGGTGTGGCCTGGCAGGGTGGGATGTGCTGTGTACAGGCTTGCCCCGCGCGGGTTCCTGTACTGGGTGGTGGAGAACCGCGCAAGGCTTTGCTGCGTGGAGAGCGGGTCCAGCACAGAAGAAAAGGGTCTCCAGGGAAAGGTGCCTGACCTGCTGCTGGGCCTGGTGCTCTGCCCCAGGAGATAATTATCACAGCCCTGTGGCCTATTTCAGAACCAATGTGACTCTCGCTTCTTCAGTAGGGGCCCCGGGGGGAGTGGGACAGTTTGCCCCAGGCCCCCATGAGAGTTTTTAGGGGGCCCTGGAGCAGGGTCCTTCACTTGCTGTGGGGGCTCCGGAGCTGCTTCCGCTCCAGATCTTCGGCTGCAATTCGGCAGCGAGGGGTCCTTCCGGCCTGGGACCCGCTGCTGAAGTGCCAGGTCCTCGCTGCTGCAGACTCCAGGCCCTCTGAATCCTCTGGGCGGCTCTGTTCTTCAGCATAACTTTCCATCAACGAGTGCCACATATCAACCAGTCAAACTTTCCCGTCTAGGACAGGCAGGAAGAAAGAGAGAGATTGTCATTTCTCTTTTTATTAAAGCATAGGTGGGAGGCACTCACCTAACATGCCGGTGCTAGGGACCAGATTAAAACACATAGGCCTTGCCCACGTTAGCATTTTGCTGTTATTCCTGTAATCAATAGCCAGCCACTGGTGTAGTTAAAACATTTAAAAGCCATGTCTACACTACAAACTTTGGTCCACTCAGGTTATGGCAGCATAAAGCTGCCAGAGTTAGTATATCACTCATGCACGTGCATACGTTGCTGCTTGCACATGCCACTGTGCTGCATACTGCTTTTTGGCAAATTTTCACAATGCCTGCGTTGTGGGCTAGAAACAAGTTGTGCAAGGGTGACTGGGAGCAAGTGATCACATGCCCATCATACACCTTTCTCCATTGCATAATGCCATCCATATGCTATGATTTTCATGTTTTTTTTTAAATCACACAAACCCACATGGCACTTGTCGCTACCCACCATCTCTCACAGAAGCATGGAGCCTGCACAGCTCTCACTATTGTCATAAATATTGCAAACACAAGATGAACTATCCTCCAGCATTTGCAGAGCGACAGGAAGAAACACAACAATGGAGGACCTGATGATTTCTTCTAAGGCAGTGATCCCTAAACTTTTTGTGGCCAGTAGCACATTCATGTTTTCAGAAGAATGTGGCGGGCATCAACAATTTTTCAAGGCTTATTTTGTATTTGTACATTAAATAATATGTAAAACATCATATTTAATATTACATAATATATGAATCCATAAGATAAAAAGGGTGATTTTACATGTAAAAAGTATTAATTAAATTATTCGGTAATTACTCTTTCACCTTACCATATGAATTTGCTCTTTTTTATCTACCTGTAAGAAAAATTAAGGAGTTTTTACAAAATAAATATCACAAACAGTTTTCATCTTATTTATTTTAAAAAAGTAAAACATTGTTGAACTGCTGGTCCAAATATATTTATTATTCTTACTTTAAAATAGAATGAAGCCTGCAGCCCTGGAGTTCTCTGTCCCCGACAAGCACGGGGCTGCGGCTTCTCTCCACCTTAGACTGCGGCCCTGCACCTGCCAGGGACTGAGAACACCAGTGCCCACAGCTGCAGCCCCGGAGTTCTCTGTCCCCAGCAGGGGCGAGGCCGTGGCTTCTCTCCAGCTTTGAAGCCAGAGAGAAGCCATGGCCAGATGCCTGCTAGGGACAGAGAACACTGACGCCCGCAGCCTGCAGCCCTGGAGAAGCCAGAGAGAAGCCGTAGCCCTGTGCCTGCCAGGGACAGAGAATGCCGGGGTCCGCAGCCTGCAGCCTCAGAGTACTCTGTCCCCAGCAGGCGCAGGGCCCTGGCTTCTCTCCCCTGCTGGGCACTAGGCAGGTCTCACGCCTGCTGGGGACAGAGAACATCGGTGCCTGCAGCCCCCAGCCCCGGAGTTCTCTGTCCCTGGCAGGCACGGGGCTGCGGCTTCTCTCCAGCATAAGCCATGGTCCCGCGCCTACCGGGGACTGAGAACACCGGCACACACACCCTGCAGCCCCAGAGTTCTCAATGCCCAGCAGGGGCGGGGCTGCGGCTTCTCTCCGGCTTTGAAGCCAGAGAGAAGCCGTGGCCCCATGCCTGCCGGGGACCAAGAACACCAGCGCCCACAGCCTGCGGGCCCCAGAGTTCTCTGTCCCCAGCAGGCGCAGGGCCGCAGCTTCTCTCTCCTGCTGGGCACTAGGTGGGTGCACATAAATGCCCGGGCGGGCACCATGGTGCCCACGGGCACTGCGTTGAGGACCACTGTTCTAAGGATATGTCTACGCTACAAAATTAGGGCGATGTTATAGAAGTCGATCTTTAGAAATCAATTGTATACAGTCAATTGTGTATGTCCCCAGTAAGTGCATTAAGTCTGCGGAGTGCGTCCTCAGTACTGAGGCTAGCGTCGACTTACAGAGCGGTGTACTATGAGTACCTATGCCACAGTTCCTGCAGTCTCCGCTGCCCATTGGAATTCTGGGTTAAGCTCCCAATGTCTGATGGGGCAAAAACATTGTCGCGGGTGGTTTTAGGTACATGTCGTCAGTCGCCCCTCCCTCTCTAATATGTTTCTCTGATATGGTTGCTGGCCTAGTGGATGGGGCAAAGCAGTAGACATGATATATCTTGATTTTATTAAGGCTTTTAACACAGTCTCAGATGGCAGTCTCATAAGCCAACTAGGAAAATGTGGCCCAGAAGAAATTACTACAACTAGCTGAAAAGCCATACTGTTATTAATGGTTTGCTGTCAAACTGGGAGGACATATTTAGTGGGTAGCACAGGGGTCAGTTCTGCATCCCGTACCATTCAATATTTTCATTAATGACTTAGATAATGGAGTGGAGAGTACGCTTATAAAATTTGCAGATGACACCAAACAGAGTGATTATAATCACTTCCAGGACAGGGTTAGAATTCAAAATGATCATGACAAATTGGAGAATTGGTCTGAAATCAACATTCAATACAGACAAGTGCAAAGTACTTCACCTAGGAAGGAAAAATCAAGTACACAGCTACAAAAGGGGAATAACAGGCTAAGTGGTAGTACTGCTGAAAAGGATGTTGGGGTTATAGTGGGTCACAAGTAGAATATGAGTCAACAGTGTGATGCAGTTGCAAAAAAAGCTAATATTCTGGGGTGTATTAACAGGAGTGTCATATGTAAGAGACAGGAGATAATTGTCTCAGTCTACTCAGCACTGGTGAGGTCTCAGCTGGAGTACTGTGTCCAAGTTTGAGTGTCACACTTTAGGAAAGATGTGAACAAATTGGCTAGTATCCAGAGTGAGCAACAAAAATGATAAAAAGGTTTAGAAAACCTGACCTATGAAAAAAGGGTTAAAAAACTGGGCATCTTTAGTCTTGAGACAATGAAGACTGTTATCAGGGTCCTCAGTCTTCAATATGTTAAGAAGATGGGGATCAATTTTTTCCACGTCCACTGAAGGTAGGACAAGAAGTAATGGGGTTAATCTGCAGCAATGGAGATTTCGGTTAGCTAGTAGGAAAAACTTGGTTAGTGTCAGGGTAATTAAGCTCTGGAATAGGCTTCTACATAATTCTGTTGGTGTCCAAATGCTACAGTGACAGGTGCACTAGAAATGTGTTGCATAAATTAGATTAGAATAGCTCTGAAGTCCAGTAGATATGTCATTGGACTGGGAGTCAGAGATCTTGGTTCCATTACTGTCTATACTATGTCTGCTGTATACACTGGCCTAGACACTTCATCTCTGTCCCCCTCCCACCCTTTATCTTGTCTACAAAGCCTTTGAGACAGTGACTGTCTTACTGTGTATCTGTACAGTGCCTAGCACGCTGGAGCCCCGGTCTTGGTTGTGACTCTATGTATTACCATAATACAAATTATAATAGATTAGGGAACAAATCAATTAATTTGGATAGTAAAAAGAACTGATAAAAAAAATGAGCGGGTCTGACATATGCCATCCAGTAGAGGGCAGCAGTATGCATACACACAACCCAGTGCATAACAACTATCATCACAACCAGAATGGCATTTTGCCCCAAAGAATCATGATTTTCTTTAAGAAAATTCAGCATACCCAGTCTTGACCCTTTCTCATTCTTCTCACCAATTTGCTGTTCTAAAAACCACCACTCTCTCTGGTTGTTAAACTGAGGTCTAGAAATTTACTGTTAATTACCCTACTTACAAACCGGATAAGCAGCACCAGGAATCCAACAAGCCATTTTGTTCACAGAAAGATGCAAGAGTAACCATTCTTTTCATTGTGATTGTCTTGCTCACCAATGTTTTTTCTTCTAATGAATTACATGCTTGCTAGGAAGGAACTAGTTTTTATGGCATCCATAGCTTTAGCTCGATTAAAGGCTACAGGTCAGAGACAGGTTTTCCCACATCCACTTAGGCTAACTAAAAATGAATGGATATTCTTATCAAAATTTAAAATTCTCTTTAGAAGTACTGCTGCATTATCATCTCTGAGCAGAGACTGTTCAGACTGGGAAAAACTAAAAAAAATTCAAGACATAATGCTGGACTTGCACAGAATACAAAGTAGTCTAATAGTTTCTGAGATTGAAGAAAGTGTTGCTATTGAACTGCTAAACAGTTTCTTATTTTTCTTAACATTAGAAATGGAATAAATTACAAAGCAAAACTTGAAATGATCTCGCTTCTCCAACTTAGAGTCATGGTGGAGACTGGAAGACAGATATGAAAGAAAGCATGGGCCAAATTCTCTTCCAGTGTAAACGAGCATTTACCCCAGCTCAGGACAAATCACCTTACTAATGGAACCACTGACTTCCTATTGAAGTGTCACTGAAGTGAATCCTTGCATAAGTAAAGCCTGCATGCCCCTTATTGGGGTATCTGGGCTGCACTGACAATACCAAGCATTTAAGTTTAGTGCTTTTATTTAGACTTAATTATTCATACAAAAATTAGTTGAATACCTGTTCAGACTACAGAGAAACATAACCAAACAGTAGGAAGTGTCTTCTTTTCTTCTACACTTCATGTTGAAAAAAAAAATAAATTAACTCTGATCTCTCATGATATTTTGTGTAATTGTTGATATGAACCTGGGAAGACAATTTGTTTTTATTCTGTGAACCTGATTCTCATCTCTTGCTGCTGCTTGTACAGTGCAAACCCTACTGACTTTGGTGGTCTTATTCCTGATTTATACAAGTATAAGTGAATTCAGCAAGGGGCCCTATAATTCATACCTTCTGTGATACTTGCTTATAGAACCACAGGGATTCATTGGAACACTGCAAAGTACCAACTACAGCTCACACAGGCAGAACTAATCTTCCCCCTAAACTCCACAGATCAGATACAATAACATAATAATATACAAGACAACAACTTAATACTAAGATAAAGGTACAGCACAATCTATTGTTGGAGGTGCTGTCTGCACTAATCATTACAACTTCCCACCACTCACTCACACCTCTAGTTGAATAACAGTTTTAAAACAGTAACTCCTAAGAATCTAGATAGTCTACCACTCACACAGGTTTCCATGTTCAATTGCCTGCTCAAGTCCTTTATTTGGTCATGACGACATCACTCAGCTGGACTTATATTATCAGTGAGTACAGAGTTCTTGTCCTCCAGGGTAGGCTTATCCATTATGGACAGACTGTCTGTTGAAGACTGCAGTGTGTTGAGTTTCCAAGGAAGCTCTGGCACCTCCTCCTTCTCAATTGGTGGTCTCCCACCAAAAGTCACAGGAACCTGCTGAGATACCTCCAAATCTTCTTCTGCATCTTCTTTGGAATGGAGGTTGGGTATCCTCAGTGTTTGTTCTTTGCATTCTCTCATTGAATCGGTGCACCAGTTCTTGATGCACTATAAAGGGGTAAGCTCTTGCTTTTCTATATCAGCAAGGCTAAGTTGTTTAGTTTAATTACCTTGTAAGGTCCTCTCCAAAGAGTAATGCATTTGGGATTTTTTACAGGCTGCTTTTTCCAGTTGCATAGTCACACCTTCCCTTCTTCCTGGATGAACATGCAATTCTTTTTCCTGGCCTCTCGAGCCTGGCATACTTGTTTCTGGCTCATCTGTTCCTTCACCTTCTTGAATGCTGTCTGGAGGTCACTGATATGAGACTCAACCCTGTCTCTTACCTGTGTAGATACAGGGTGCCTTACCAGTTCTTGCTGCCTAAACATCAAGTTTCAGGGAAGCATGGGTTTGCAGAGTCCAGAAATAATCTTATAAGGAGAGTATGGATAGCTGAGTGCTGGCTGGTGTTATATCCAAAGATGACAAAAGGTGTTTTCATATCCCAGTCTCATTGGTCTTCACTGACCAAGACTCTAAGCCTAGAATAAATGGGGCAGTTTGCTTGCTCCACTTCCTCATTATTTGCGGGGTGGGTAAGACTAGGCTTCATTTTGGTTATTTGGAACCATTCAGATTTCTTCCTCTGATCACTGCAGATGCAGCTTGATGGGCCAATCAACACTATGTGTTTCATCAATGCATCTCTAACTGTCTCAGTCCTTTTATTCGTCAGTGGCTGCACCACCTTCTTTGAGAAGGTCTCATACACTATCAGCACACACTGAATTCCACTTTGTATAAACTCAAGTCAATCTGTATGAACTCCCAGGGCTTACTAAATTGGGGCATTTCTCCTAAAGAAGTTCTGCCTCTCCTTGCTGGTGCTTTCCTTTCTTGACAGGTAAAGCAGGAAAAGAGGCTTTGAGACATCAGCTACACTGGACACTGTCCCCTGGAGCTGATTTTTCACTAACTGCACTTCCTGGTCAGTCACATAAATTGCCCTTACTCAGAACTCATACTTTGGTCCAGCTTGAAACAGTTCTGCTAAACAGCAATCTGGACTGGATATTAGTAGCTTCAACCAGTCTTTCAGGTTCTCTGAGGCAGTCCTTTACCCTCAGGAGTATTATTGCATGATGACCTGCTTTAACCACAACTTTATGCTGAGCCACCTCAGGGGGCAATTCGTCTCCATCATCCTGTAGAGGCACTTCTAAGCCTCCAAAACTTGCGGACCAGGGTCCACCTTTCCTCCTGCCTGCACACAGCAAAGGTAAGTGAATATTGTCCAGGGGCAGGTGTGTTCTATTAACACTCTAGTTCTTGTGACGCCCTTGGATGAAATCCACTCCTACACAACAGCACTAGAAATATTGGTCAGCACAGCAGAAGTCCATTTAGTATGCAGAGACTCCAAGTTCGGTGAGAGCTGGATTTTTCCTGTTATCTCCAGTGGCTGATGATTAATAGCCACCAATTTAACTCCTGCAGTACAATTTACTTCCCCTTCCACGCTGGGTGTTCTCCATTGATCAGACTTATTTCAGATCCTGAGTCCAACACCATTATGGTTTTCCAGCCATTGATGTCTCCAGACACATAGTAACAGGTACTGGGCAGCTCTTCACAAGAGCTGTTCTAGCAGTTGCTGACAGTCACCCTATTGCTCAGCAACTTCTAGTTTCCCTTGATATGGCTTCCCTCTGCTTGGGTCATTCCCTCTTGAATGGTCTTTGCCTCCTCATCACCTGCAAATGTCACCTGGAATCTGCTTGGGAAACAGTCTCTCTCGTCTGACCCACAGGCTGCCTGCGAATATTTACACCTGGACATCCTCCAATTTTTTAGCCACTTTCCTAGCAATCTTTTCTCAGAGAGCTGCATCTGGTATAAAGGAGTCACTGTGGGGCTGGGAATTAACAGCTGATACCTTTAAATAAACAGCTTTTTTTTTCAATATCTTGAACTCTGTGTAAGCCGGTCCATAGGTCTATCCAGCACGTTATCTTCCTTCACCAACAGGTTATGAAGTTCCCCTGTTAAACTGTTTATAAAGTGATTTTTCACACAGGATTCTCTCAAGACTTCCCAATGGGCATAGGCCCCAGTCTGCATAGCTAGCTCCAGATTCAGTGCAACAAGTTCTGCTTCATTTGAATCATCTCCCAGGCAAGGTAACAGAGGGAAAGCCCTATTGAGCAGTCTCTGCAGTGCACACAAATAATTACTCAGGGGCTCCCTCCCTGCCACCTCCTGGTTTGCCATTCCTGCCTCTCTTTCAGAAGGGCCAACTCCCCTCATAGCAGTCATATGTGTTTGTGTTATTATTTGTAAGACTCACTTGCCACACTAGAAGCTGCTGGTAAAAGGCTTTGGCATCACCATCCAAGAACACTGCTAAGCACTGTGCTTTTCTCCCATGAGTCCACTCATTCATAGAGAGCAACAGCTCAAAGTCCTCAAATACTCACAAGTTCCAGTCTCATCTGCATGTCCGTTTCTCCTCAAGTAAAAGTGATTTTGCCATCTTGAAGGCACTGCCACCAATTGTAATACTCCCTTGCAGAATCACAGAGATTAACTGGAACACTGCAAGTACCAACTCCAGCACACCCAGGCAGGACTGAACTTCTGCTAACGCCCTGTCAACCCCCACCAAAATCAGGCACAACACCATAATAACATACAAGAACAATTTAACACTGAGATAAAGCTACAGCAACATCTATTGGTGGAGGTGTGGTGTGCACTAATCATTGCAATTCCTTTTTTTTCATTATGTTTTCTTGAAATTTTCAACAGGGGTTATCAAAGCTCGGACAAAAGGATTTAGTAGTAGGAATAGAAACGAAAGGAAAAAGTTTAGCTATGTGCAAGAGGATCTAGCACGAGCCTGAATGTGAAGGGTAAAAGAGGGAAGAGTCAAGAATGAGGGCAGTGGGGTTACAGCCCTGGCGAATGGGAAGGATTATGGAATTGTCTATCATGATGGAGAAAGGGGAAAGGAGAGGGTTTGAGGGACTAGTAGGAAAATGAATGAGTTCTGGTTGGCTTTGCCATCTAAAATGTAAGTTGAAGAAAGAACATCCAGGAGAGGTGTCTCAGAAGCATTGGCAGATCTGAGTCTGAAAGAAGGGCAGATATTAGGATGGAGATAAATTTAAGAGTCAACACAGAGATGGTCACTGAAGCTATATGGATGAGCTTTTTTCTTGTCTACTTGTTGGAGAATGATAGAATATAGTAAATAAAATAATTTCATTACAAATTTGCATATGTGGTGAAGTTGGCATGAACCCAGGGTCTAGTGTATTTTAATTAAATATGTAATGCCTCATTTTTTGGAGGTCTGTTTCCTGCATTTATAAAGCATGGATTTAATCTAATAAATCTTTTCTATCTCTAACTACTATGATCCCATATGTCTCTATTACTTTAATTCAAAGGACCAATGTTGGCACCCTCTTGTGGCTAATTTAATCCATGTAAAACCTAGCAATTTTCAATCAGAACCACTGTCATCTAGTTAACATGTGTAATCAGGCTGGCTTATGGAGTCTATAGGCAAAAATTCTGTTGGAACTGGTTATTGTTGTTTTTCTGTAAATGTGACAAGGAAAACTACATTCTTTTCACTAAATGAACATGCTTCACACAAGAAACTGAGGTCATAGGTAATCCAAAACATTAAATGTGAGCAAAAACGTCCAAGTTAGAAAAGCAGATAAGTTACATGAATGCCAATAAGCTCAGATTTATATTATGACTTTCATCCAGAAGGATCCCAAAGCAAACGTTATCAATGGATTTACAAACCATACAGCCAATCCTTTTCTTGGATACTTCTTTGTTAATCTAGCAACTGGGTAGGAGTTGGCTAAATGGAAATCTCTAACTCTACACAGAGGTGCAGACACCTGAGTGGTGAAACACAGCCATTGCTGAACAGTGCACACAGCACTAAACGCCATAAAAATACCATCACCAACGGAAAATGCAGAGCCGTTTTAGGTTGGCAAGAGGGAGTTATCCTGCCATAACTGGCATTTAGTTGGAGTCCTTGGGACACTATGCTTAACACTTCTGCTCTTGAGAAAAGTGCTACACAAGTGATGTGGAGTTGGAGTTCTGCTTCATCCTAAAGATGGCACTGCCAGGTGGCACAATATGCCCTACCACCCTCTTGGGGTATTGGTTCAGCACTGGCTTAGATGAAAGAGATCCCCCTACTGAAAGACCAGCATCGCTTCCTGCAGCACCTGGGGATTTCCTTGAAGGTTTCCTGTTCAAATTTTGAGGTAGCCTGCTTAATATGAGATCTGGAAAACCACAGCCTGAAATGAATTAGTTGCACATAAAAGGTGATGCGTACTAAAAGCAGCCAGGTTACAAAAGGTTAGTCATCTCAATGACCAAATAAAACAGGGTACAATTAGTAATAATTTGGCTTTCCAAGGATCTTTAATCTGAGTTCATGATGCCTCAATAGCCAAGTTAACCTGAACTGTATCTTGCTTAATTTGGTCAATGAAATGGCAGACATTTTGTGAGTGGGTGATTTTCCCATCCTGCTCCAAAACATAATGCACCCACCCCCCGAGACTCTGAACTCACCATCTGTCAGTGTTTGGATTCATTAGCAGTAAAATAACACCGATTCCAGCAAAAGCCTCTCTGCAATGCTAGCTGCTTCCGGGGTGCTTCCCTCAAGACTATTCAGCTCACACCTTAAATCCTTTCTCCTCAAAGAGCCATTCACGTTTCCCTTGGATCCAATTGGGTTCACAAGTCACTGGCCTCTGTGAGTCATCAGAACCCACTAATCCCTTTCCCAGCAGAAACACCCTGCTAACAATGCTAACAATATGTGGGTGTTCCAGGCAAACCCTGCCAACCTCATACAAGATTTAACATCTCTACTCTAGTTTATGTCACACACATGCTTTTTTCTGCCATATCTATCCTGCCCACTGCCACAGAGATCGAGGAGCCCAAACTCTTGCCCTGTTTCAGTATCTGCCAGATCTTTACTTCCCTTATACAACGTCTCTGCCAATCTCAAACTGGCCATCATAGTGCCACAAATGCTGCAGCTGAGCTGGGTTCCAGGATAAGGGCTTTCCAGGGAAGTCTACAAAGGCTCAAGCAGTCTGTTCACATTCCCAACACACCACCACCCTTCCGACATACGCTGCCAGCTCCCTCATAAAAAATCATATACCCTCAGCCCCGTAACTCACAGGCATAATTCCCCAAAACTCTCCTGCAAGATACTAATCTTCCCCACCCCATTGCAACAAGCCCCAAAAGTGAACTCCTTGATAAATAAGTCACCCACCTTCAACCAAAACAGAGGGAAACTGTCCAAAGCATTCCTGCCTCACTCCCACTGAGGGTGGGCCATGGGGTGATCTAAAGTGAGGCAGGCAGAAAAGCCATCATTAATTCTCACGCCCACTGCTTGCACCCACAACTGTACACAATTAGCCCCTCTCCCATGTAGCACACTCACAATTCCAAAAAAAATAATAACTCTCTGTTTCAGATTTGCTTCTTTGTAAAACTATAGGGATTTTTATGGATAGAGAAGGCATGGATGGGACCATCTAATCCTCTCCTCACCCTTAAATGTTTGCACATAGTATTCTTTGTGAATCAAATGCAATAAAAATGCCATTTTAATGCACCTGTCAGGTTATTTTCTTTAGAAACAAAATAAGAGGGTTTTTTTTTAAGCATGACTAGGAAATGGTTCATTGTTAATAAGCAATCATGTTATACTGAAAAGATCCATCCTGAAATAAGTTTACATTTTTTTTAGGTGGGGAATGCTACATCTGAGCAATTTAATGGTACAACATTTTGTTTAGGGGTCCTGCGTAGCTCTCAATTTCTTTTACTCATATGTTTCTAATTAAATCTTAATTGTGCCATATGAAGTGAAAGAAGAGCTGTTAGACTGGGTACCTTTCATGAGAGGAAAACAGGATGATCCTTGTAAAATAGCTAACATATTGAAAAAGAAAAAAAACATGCAAAAAAGCCTCTTAGAAGTAAGAACACTGAAAAAATGACACAAACATTAAAGAACTGCATAATAGTAAAATTATCATAAGTAACACTATTTCTTGATTGACATCAGTGATGTTAAAGGTACATGGTTATTAACAATCATAAAAATATCCACTTGGGGTGGATGGCTGTCTATGTTCAGAAATCTATACGGGGCCAAATTATTCTGTAAGTTTCTCTGGGGTCAGTCTAGAGTAACTCCATTTTCATCTCCATATATCTATATATTTAATGTCTTGCCACCTTGAAAAGGCATGTTTGTTAATATAAGAAACTGTTCACTTATATTTGTTGTTGAAATGCTCTAACTAGGATATAAAAATAAATAGATATCTTTTCTTGCATAGCTAGACTCGGAAGGATTCAATTTTTATCAGTAAATGTCAGTCAACATTGATTTCACCATATGCACACAAACCAACAAAAATACTTCCATTGGTAATAATCTAAATGTACAGGTAGGCAAAGTAAGAAAACGTTGCTTGAGAACATATTAGACTTGATTTGAGGGTATTTACTTTGTATATTTTGACACGTGATGTTGACGAAATGTGTTTTCACCTTTTGAATTTCAGCATCTACCATCATTAACTAATTATTTTCGGATCCCCTATTGTTTGCCCCCAATAATTTCCTGAAACTGTGAACATATAAATCAATAAAAATAGAAAAAATATCTTTAAAATAATCATTGATAGTATCCCCCAGAATTATCAAAAATAAACAGTGAATTCTGCAAATCCTATGAATAGTTCATTCAGATCCAGATTCTGCTCTCATATCTATACAAGCCCATTGAACTTCAGTGGGATTTCCTAGCTATACAGGCCTGATCCATAGCCTGTTGAAGTCAACAAGAGTATTCTCTGCTGACTTCAATAGACTTTGGATCAGGTTCTCAGGGAGAGCAGAATCTCATTTTATATTTTATATTTGTCCTGGTGTAATTGCAATATGATTTTATGTATTGCATTTTTCATAACAGACAATCGCTATTGATCTTTATTAGAAGTGCTGCTCAGGGGCTGACTATTCTCCTGAAACACAGAAGACTATTCCCTAATGATCACTCCATAGACAACATGGGATGTATGTCAGGGCAGAAGTGGTAACAAGTTCACATGAATACCACAGACATTGGCGCAGATGTCACCTGCACTTTTAGCTGGCTGTAAGCTATTGTAACTGCACCTATGAAAGAGAAATTGAGAAGATGAAGGGGAAAAATAATAATGTCTTCCTATCTTTAATCCCCAGAGAAGTTCTAATCCAGATGACCTTCCTTGTACAAAGAATCCCACAGAAGCAAATTAACATCCTTTTCTACTTATTTCCCTCTCAATTCCATTTTACACTGCAGTCATTAGGCAGTTTACATGCATAGCAAAAGCCTACTTGTATGAGCAAAGAGAGAAGAATTTGGCAAATGTCTCCAGTTTGCTAATTATTTCTCTAGAGATATCTGTTCTGGTCAGTCCTCTAACATATCAGCTTCTGCCTTTTTGCTAACACTGCTCCTTGCTGACAGCTTTCCACCACCCTCCTGCTAATTAGGAAATGTACTCCTCTAACAAGGAAAACAATAACAGAAGAGCTTCCTTTAAAGAATGCTGGATTATTTCAATGAAGGCCTACTCAAGCCTGAGGACCCATTGTTCTAGTAGTCTGAAAGTGCACTGGAGAGCTCAGTCTCTATGCTGATTGGAAAACTTGAGGTCTCCAGTATTAAAACGAAGGGTTCCATGGGACGTGAGTTTCCTTCAATGAAATTATGGGAGGAAGTGCGGTGTGGTGCTTAGATCACTGGTTGAGCAGGGGATTGGACTAGATGACCTCCTGAGGTCCCTTCCAACCCTGATATTCTATGATTCTTTGATTCTATGATAGGGAGTGGGGCTTTTGTTGTTCTGTTCCTGGCTCTGCTATTGTCTCACTGTGTGAATCTGAACAAGTCCCTTATCTCTGCCACTAACGGCTGTGTAGCCCCGTTACATGATCTGTGAAATGGGGTTACTAATACTTCCCTACTCACAGGAGTGTTGTGTGGTGTGATTAATTAAATTTGTTCAGTGCTTTGAGATACTGGAATGAAAGGTGCTATGGAAGACGGGAAAGAATTGACAAGGATTTTTAGGGGATCTTAATGCATGTCAGTTTGTTAGCAAGAGTTAGGCCAGCTGTAACCCTAATGACGTGAGACTTGTGGAAGCGAGGACAGTGTGAGGCGAGTGGAAAAGAACTGTGTGAGAAGTTGTCATGGCCTTGCACTAATAACCAAATATGTAGACTGGCGCCTTCCAGAAATGAGAAAAATAAGACAGCAGGATGGCCTGTGTATAAACAAAATGCAGTTGTTGCTTATTATTGTCTGTATTATTGCTTGTTATTGTCTGTAATGAAGGTATAAATGCTTGCTGTAATTGTTTACTTGTTGAGAGACCTGTCCGGGACTGGGGCGACCCAGTGTCCTAGGGCACTCCCTCCCTCTATTGCAATTGCTGGAGAAATAATAAAGTATTTGATTTTGCTGCACCCAAACAAAAAGCGAGAACTGAGTTTTTCTCCAACAGTGCTAAGTATTGTTCAACATTGCAGCATATTTTACAAACATTGTTCAAGAGCTGTTTACCACAAAGGGCCAAATCTGCTTATCTTATTCATGTCAGTACTTCTGTTGACTTCAGTGGAACCACTTGCATGAATTACAGTGGCGGATTACTGATTTTGCCAACCCTAGGCCCTGAAATAATTGCTGCCTCCAGCCCCATATGAACTTGTTTTAGTTATTTTACAAATTTGTTTGAATTAAAGCGAATCTAAATATCATTAAAATAATTGAACATTTACAAGTTTTATTATAAATAAAATTACAAGTACAGCAAACCCTGGCTTGAATGTGCATCAGTATAGTGCAATTTTGATTATAGCACAGGACCGTGCATGGATCCAAAACTAAGAACCGCTTAATTTCTTCCTCTGGTCATATTATTAATGTTTAGGATTCCCGTGAGTGTGTTTACTAAATGGCGTTGCGCCGTCATTGGTGGTTTCAATAAGCACTATGCTTGGTAGAATCGCAGCGTCACTGATACTGTGATTACAAAAATGCTGCTATTACAAATTTGCCACCCCTGCAAATTTGCCACCCTAGGCCTAGGCCTTGTTGACCTTGGCGATAATATGCCACTGATGAATTAAGGTAAGCAGGGTTTGATTCGGGGGGTATAAATACCATTTTGGATATCAGATGATATTCTTTATGCTTTGCGTGAGCCAAGGAGGAGCCTTCTAGAGACTACAAATGGTTGAATGTGGTGAATGAAAAATTAAAAATAATTTCAGTGGCATCACTTTGATCCGATAGTGTTTGTTAAAGTCTTAAATTCACTTATCGCATTCTAAGGATTCACAATTATTAAGCAACACAACCAATGAGTCAAAGCTGTGTTTCCTGCTAGTACAGAATTTTGGGCACTACATATTTTTAATTCTCTCTCTCCCTCCCTCTCTCTCTCTGTTTAATCTTAAGGATATTTTTCAACACTGCACCAGCTCTTGAAAAAAACAACCCAAATCATTCCCAATTTTAAATCCTGAACAGAAAATCTTTGTTTAATCTTTTCTGGTGAATTATAAATAAAAAAAAAAAACCCTGTTCAAATTAGCAACTATCTAGACTACTCAGGCAATATTTCCATTCCAATCAATGGGCAAACCCTTACTCGTAGGAGTAATCCTTACTCAATTGAGCAGTCTGATTGGCTAGTTCCATGCGACTACTCACGTGAGCAAACATTGCTTTTGTGAAGAAAGCATTTCCTTCAGAAACCAGAGAGAAGCTGCAGCCCCACGCCTGCCGAGGATAGACAGCACTAGCGCCCACAGCCCTGGAGTTCTCTGTCCCTGGCCACCGTGGCTTCTTTCCTCTGCTGAGCACTAGGCGGGCGCACATAAATGCCCCGGCGGGCACCATGGCGCCCACAGGCACCACATTGGGGACCACTGGCATATACCATAATGAGTAATGTATATGATATACATTACTCATTACAGTAATATATACTATAATAAATCATCTCTTTGTAGTACTTTAAGGAGTACTGTTTCAAACTGTACTACGTTAAAGCACACTAGGAAACCTTTAGTGCACACCAGCAGGGTCTATGTGGCCCAATTAGTACTCAGCAGTTTAGTGCACTTTAGAAATCACCCCCCCCCCCGCCCAACTGCCTGAATTGCTGCTCTATGTAAGCAAGCTTATAGATACACGTAACCATTGCTGGTATTTTTCCTGTATTTGTTGGATAAAAACCAATTTCATTTTTTCTTCTTCTTCTTTATTTGTTTGTATTGAGGGTATTTTATCAGTGTCTAGCAGTCAAAATCTAAAATCAGAAGTCCTCATTACAGTGCACAGGCCTTGCCAAAACAGATTACTGCAGGAAATGTGGGCTTCTAGAGCCACACTGGCTCATGTGTTTTGGGACTGTCCCAGGTTACAGTGCCTCTAGCTAGAAATAGGTAGGAGGATTAATATGACAGTGGATATCTCCTTTAAAATTACTTCCCAGCACTGTTTTGAGATCTATCCCATCAATCTGTAAACTCTGCATCTCATGGAAAGCACAGTTCTCTGAAGCAGTCCTTGTTGCCAAACCACCCATAATGTTTTGATGGAAGAGCAAATTACCCCCAGGGGCAGAAGTTTGACACAGTAACTTGGCTGACCTGGCAGCTGAAGAATGGATAACGTTTTGGAGAAGAGAGACCTCAGACAAATTTGAGAAGAGTTGGTCTAACTTTTTAGAAGCCTTTGATTAATCTCTATGAGGTGGAAAGCAAGATGTTGCTTTCCTTCCCTCTCCTGCCCCTTTCTTCCTTTCCTTTCCCTCCTTTCCCATTCCTTTATGGTTTTGTTCTTTTGTCTTTTTCTGTTTTCCCTTATTTTGGGGAGGGAGGGAAAATTCAATGAGAAAGAAAGAAAGAAAGAAAGAAAGAAAGAAAGAAAGAAAGAAAGAAAGAAAGAACAAGAAATCTTCCTCCCTGCTGTGCTTAATTTCAGAATTAATGACTATCACTGGTCCCAATCCCGGATATCTTAAAATGACATAACTTCCATTGTGTTCAATGGGGAGTTTTGCATGCAGTCTGAGGCCCCTTTAACACTAGAAAAAAACAAAAACAAAAAAACACCCTTACATCTGTGCCCCACATTAATCCAATTCTCAACCAAACTTTTTTCAAGTACTGTCCCTTCTGACCTCTATAGAATATCTGCTCCTTTAGTCCATGCTGTAAATTGATCTTGCCTTTCTGACAGAGAACCATAAAAAAATCTTTAGGGGAGGGATTTTTTTAAGTTCTGCTGTGTCCTATCATTCTTGCATGAATATACACAAATATTTTGACTTATACACTTCACCTTCTGGGCCCAGTCTAAAGTGGATTGAAGAAGAACTGCAGTGAACTTTTCATCAAAGCTGTGAAATCCAGAGAACAACAAGCCCTTGGAAGTTGTGAGCTTTGGTTTGTTACTGCCATTCACGCAGGGAGCTTTGTCTTCATCACAAGCCTCGAATGTGCCCAAGAAGCTTTCAGTGAAGAGCAAAGGTTTTACAAAAAAACGCTGCAAATCACACCACCATGCTGGTGGGAAATTCAACCTGTTGTCACCACAGGAGGCAATGGAGCTGCTGAAATGTTCAAGACGAGGTTAATGTGTCCTGATCTTCTTGTGAATGTTGAGAGGATGCAGGGAGGAGGGGTGAAGGGAGCTGAGTCTGAGGGTATGTCTACATTACAGGATTATTCCGATTTTACAGACACCGGTTTTTTAAAACAGATTGTATAAAGTCGAGTGCACGCGGCCACACTAAGCACATTAATTCGGCAGTGTGCGTCCATATACCGAGGCTAGCGTTGATTTCCGGAGCTTTGCACTGTGGGTAGCTATCCCGTAGCTATCCCATAGTTCCCGCAGTCTCCCCCACCCCTTGGAATTCTGGGTTGAGGTCCTAATGCATGATGGGGCAAAAACAGTGTTGTGGGTGATTCTGGATAAATGTCATCTCTCAATCCTTCCTCTGTGAAAGCAACGACAGACAATCATTTCATGCCCTTTTTCCCTGGATTGCCCTGGCAGAAGCCATTGCATGGCAGCCATGGAGCCCGTTTTGCCTTTTGTCACTGTCACCGTATGTGTACTGGATGCTGCTGACAGACGCGGTACTATAGTGCTACACAGCAGCATTCATTTGCCTTTGCAAGGTAGCAGAGATGGTTACCAGCCCTCTTACACCGTCTGCCATTGTAAATTGTTATTATTTTGCACCATTTGCATTTGGAAATTGGCATTGATGGTTATCAATCCTTTCGTATCGTCTGCTGCTGTCATGGGTGCTCTTGGCTGGCCTCGCTGAGGTCGGCCTGGGGCACATGGACAAAAATGGAAATGACTCCCTGGGTCATTCCCTTATGTTTTGTCTAAAAATAGAACCAGTCCTGCCTAGAATATGGAGCAAGTGTACTAGAGAACCAGAAAGCACAACTGCTCTGGGTCAGAGCCCCAGAGATCTCGTAGAAATGATGAGCTGCATACCATTCTATGGAGTGCCCCTGCAACAACCCCACCCATTGCTTCCCTTCTCCCCCATCCCTCCTGGGATACCGTGGCAATGTCCCCCCATTTGTGTGATGAAGTAATAAAGAATGAAGGAATGAGAAACACTGAGTTTTTAGTGAGATTAAAATGAGGGGGAGGCAGCCTCCAGCTGCTATGATAGTCCAGGGAGTACAGAATCTTCTTTAGACATGAAAGTGGGGGGCTGATGGAGCTCAGCCTCCAGCTGCTATGATGAAGACAATAACCAGCCGTTCTGTACTGTCTGCCGGGAATGACTGGGAGTCATTCCCATTTTCACCCAGGCATCCCAGGCTGACCTCACTGAAGCCAGCCAGGAGCACTCACGGGCTGATGATAACAATGGCTACCAGTCATTTTGCACCATCTGCCACCAGGAAGGGGATGCTGGTGTTCAGTGCTGCAGCATCCCGTCTACCAGCAGCATGAAATAAACATAGAGTGACATTGAAAAAAGGCGAGAAAAGATTTTTTTCCCTTTTCTTTCGGGGGGGAGGGTGTAAATTGAATACATACACCCTGAAACACCCAGGAAAATGTTTTTGACCCTTCAGGCATTGGGAGCTCAGCCAAGAATGCAAATGCTTTTTGGAGACTGCGGGGACTCTGGAGTCCTCAGTACCCCCTCCCTCCCTCCATGAGCGTCCATTTGATTCTTTGGCTTTCCGTTACGCTTGTCACATCACACTTGCTGCTGGCCTCTGTCTATCTAGGAAGCCTGGAGATTTTTTTCAAATGCCTTTGGTCATGTTCATCTTCTGTAACAAGGCTTCAGATTAGGAACAGATTGTTCCCCATACAGTGATCAGATCCAGTATATCCGTATAGTCCATGCTGGAGCTCTTTTGGTTGGATTTGGGACTTGCATTGCCACCTGGTGACTTGAGTCAGGCTCCATGCGGGCAAACAGGAAATGAACCTTCAAAAGTTCGGGGTGCTTTTCCTGTCTACCTGGCCAGTGCATCCGAGTTCAGATTGCTTTCCAAGCGGTCACAGTTCGGTGGCACTGTGGGTACTGCCCGGAGCGCCAATGACCATCGATGTTGCGGCCACCCTAACCCTAATCCGACAAGTCAATACTGCTTTCAGCGCTACTCCCCTCATCAGGGAGGAGTACAGAAACCGGTTTAAAGAGCCCTTTATATCAATATAAAGGGCTTCGTTGTGTGGACGGGTGCAGGGTTAAATCGGTTTAATGCTGCTAAATTTGGTTTAAACGCCTAGTGTAGACCAGGCCTGAGCTGCTATGTGTTAATGAGAGAAGGAACAGAAGAGGAAAGGGAGCCTGGCTTGAGCAATACAATAAAAATAAAACAGGTGATAAATGTAAATCATTGAGCTCAGTGGAACTTCCATACAGTGAAGATTTCCTCCTGAACTGCACAATGGAAGTACAGCACCTCACTAGTTTAATTTCACTGTGATCTCTGTCTACATGGAGTTCATACTTGGAGTTAAATGTTGAATCACAGCTCAGCATTTTTAAGCATCTACTGTATTGCCCTGCACAGATTAAACCTGAAACCCTGGATAACATTTTAAAAGGCCCTGTTTCCAACCACAGGAGTCCTAGACTGAAACCACCTTTGGGTATGGCAGGTCCTAAAATGGAGCTTTTATGATAAATGTGTAACAAGGGTAAATTATTTAGACATTTCTTGGCGATATGTATTACAAACACTAAGGCTCGAATTATTCTGAATGCCAAAATCCCTTTGCTGTTGCTGCCCCAGTTACTCTGTGTCCTCATACTCTGCCCATTCATTTCGGGGTAGCGTGGTTAAGCCCAGAACAGCTGCTGTCATGAAGGGGATTGAAGCTGAGTTTGTGATGCACAATAGTCTTTTTCACCCAAGAGTCTGAATCCTTTCCGCCAATAAAAAGGACGGAAAGGATGCCAGCATGTCATTGGCAGGCTCTGGTACCTATTCCGGATGCAGGATAGAGCTTTTGATCTGAAAGTGAATCTGTGACAAATGCCCCATTCCACCTCTCACGGGGGAGGGACGACGGGACGCAGGGCGGGGGAAGAACAGTGATGGTCCTTGGGGAGTTTTCCTAGGTTAGTTCTTTATTTTTTGTCCGTAGCATATTGTGATTTCCAGGTTCTTCCACCAGGGGTCGACGTTGCTCCTTTTTTCTCCCGGCTGATGTGACTCCCTTGTCCAGTAGAGCAGCGTTATACCGCCCCAAAATATGTCGCGATATTTCAAGGCCTGGAGGTAGCCGTCATCAAAACACCCACGGTCCAGTATCCTGGAGGAAAAGCACGTTCATGAAGGTGTGTCGCTCTAGGTCAGGTTGCTCCCAAGCAGCAAGAATTAAAGCCACATACCTAGGCAGAGATCCCTGGTGTACCGGCTGGGGAGTTTACCCAAGAGGGAGAGGGGCCAGCAGGAGCTAGGTGGCTCCTGAGGAACCGCAGAGAGTAGCTTTCAGAGCGAGTCTCGGGGAAGGTGAATGTAATGAAGCAGGTAGATTTGTGAGGCAACAACAGCAAAGATTCTTTGCCCAGCTGAGTGCAACAGCCGCTGTCCCGCACCGCGGCCCCCTCCCGGGAATGATCTGATGCTGTCGGGGAGGCATCGCATTGTTGAGAGCTCCCTGGGGTGTCTTTCCACAGGCCTCGCGCCTGCCACTGGGCTCAGGCGGGACTTTGGCTCAATGGACAAAACCCTTCCTGGGACTTAGGCTGTATCCCTGCCGGGGGCAGCAGGGGAGCGAAACCTCTCCTGGGTCTCAGTAACGGCACTGACTGCGGTGCAGGTGAAATCCTGGGAGCAACCCAGCTGTCAACGTGGGGCCTCCCGGGGATGGCCAGAACCCCCTGCACCAGGCTGACACGTTCTCCGTCTTCAGAGCCTCGGCTCAAGCTGACCTAAGAAACACCTTTGCTAAAGGAGAAATCGGAATGTGAGCTTTCTATGGCCGAGACACTCTCTCTCTCACACACACACACACACAATCTGTCTCACACACACACTCACTCTCACATATACTCACACACAGTCACACACACACACACACTCAATCTCTTAGACACACATACACACGCTCACACATACTCACACAGTCTCTCTCTCTCTCACACACACACACTCACTCAATTTCTTAGACACACACACACTCTCTCACACATACACACACTCACAAAGGAATTCGACGCCTTTTGAAATCGGTTGTGTTTTAAAATGAGATTGTGACTTTGGGGGACGAGCGTTCGTGTGGCTCCCGCTTCCCCGCTCCCCCTTCCCCCTCCCCAGCTCCCCCATTCTGACTCCGGATCCCATTCGTCATGCTGCGGTGAAATGTTTACATGTCACTTTCACTTGCCTCGCACTGCCCGGACGGACGCTCCAACTCGGCTTGCAGTTATTTTCCCAGAGACGATATTAATTAAAAGTAATACATGATTAAAAAGTAATGAGTTGAATAAAAATTATCTCCGCTCATTTTCTGATTATGTTAATTGTTAAAAACCCTTCAATCACGCGGTTGCAGTCAATGGGTTTTAATGTGAAATTAGTGGGCTCTTGATAACTTACAGTCCAGAATAATACTGGAGGTTTATTCATCATTCCTAATAACGAGCATGTTACTAAGAACAGCGATTTGACATGATTTTGCTACATGCAGCCCTTCCCCCCATAAAAGAGTCTGTCTTTGTGGTACACAACTTCTGTGCTTATGCCTACGACTACTTTGTTAACCATGCCCAGCAGACTGTTATATGCCAATTACGATAGATAGATAGATAGATAGATAGATAGATAGATCTGGCATACCAAAAGACAAACAATACGTTAGTGGGCATGTAATTGTATTTTTTTATTTTTCTATCAAACTCTTTTTAGCCTTTTAACTGTTTACATTCTTTTATTAATTATATGCATAATATGTATTTAACCCAGAATGATATGAAGACCTGCATGAAAGCTAATTAAAAGTATATGAAAAATTATTTGCTGCAAGAGTTTATATCATAGAGGGAGTTGAAGTACTATGAAATGATAATAAATGCGTAGTGCTTTTCCTATTCGTGATTACAAATGGCGATACATGCAGAATCATACAAGCACAGTCCTCGTTTTCAACATTTTCAGTCCTCTGTTTTGGAAATACTATGGAATCCCCTAATATGGCACCTCAATCTCTTTCCCCAAAGTGTTTATCTACCAGGAATTCGTTTCAGAGGGATTCCGCTTGTGTACAGCTAATTAAATCTGTTAATTTCTATTTGTCGTCGCTGAGAATTTGCATGTAAAATAATCTACTTTTAACCAGCTAACAATTTAGATTCATTTCAAGTATTAATGTAAAGCACACTCCTAAATGCAAGCAAAGAGTATACCAGAAGAGACGGGAATACTTTTAGGGGAATGCCAGTGGGCTATCGGACAGGCTGTTTCCGTGTTCCATCCATTGCACACAATTTCTCATGAGACCACAAATTCATAGTTATGCCAGCACTTATGTTTGCCTGGGAATCAGATATTCGGTGTAAATGAAATTCGCTCAATCCTGTGTCTTACTTGTAGATTTCCAACAGGAACACGCTGGTGGATGTTCTCTGCGGGTCTGTAATAAAAGATACTGTGACATTTGCTAGCTACATATATATTAGATTCCTCTTGCCCCAGCCCCGCCAACAAGTTCCCTGAAACAAAGTAGCTGGGGATCTATGTGTCACGGGGGAGGGGCCGCTAATTAGTAATGACAGATCAGAAAAGACGTTTTCATCTGCCCCAAGAGGCGGGGGGACATGAGGAGCAGAGGGAGGGAGACATTCTCTGCCAGCCGAGCCACCAGACTCAACTCCCGGGAAAGTCAAGAGGGGAGCCTGAGTAAGGACTGCGGGATCCGGCCCCTCTGTGGTTCGGCCCCATCCTGACGTAGCATGTGGCTGTGCCCAATGCCGTTGCTTTCGCGAGACCCCACAGTGGTAAGCATCATAGATCGGGGCCCGATCTCGCCCTGGGAGGCAAACCCGCCCCCTGCTTCCCAGCAATTTCGCCGGAGAAAGAAGGCGAAGCTCGGGCCCCTGACATTTGCAGGCGGCGGGCAGGCGCGGATTGCCTTTTCCCCTTCTGCCTCCTTGGACCTGGCCTTGCACATCGGGCACGAC
Source organism: Chelonoidis abingdonii (assembly GCF_003597395.2). Lineage (NCBI taxonomy): Eukaryota > Metazoa > Chordata > Testudines > Testudinidae > Chelonoidis > Chelonoidis abingdonii. The sequence goes on from NC_133771.1 coordinate 85,848,139, forward strand.
TGAGCGTGTCCCTCAGTTACACACCCACCAAACGGAGCTGGAGCCCGGGTGCTGGGCTGGGATCGGAGGGCGGGAGGGTGGGGGGAGCCTCTTCTGCCCTAATTTGTTGTTTTGTTTTTCTTGCACCTCGTAAAAGAGCAATTGGTTTTCAAAGCGCTCCAGTCCCACACCTACCCAGCCCTAAACCAACAACCAGCGGGGATCTCGGCAAGAGGTGGGGGGGAGCCCCTCCGGGTAATTTCCTCTTGTTCATTTTCCTATTTACATCCGCTGTTAGCTGAAGATCATTTTAATAAATAACAATGACAGGGACGCGCATCTCGAGGGCTTGTCGGCAACATTTAAAAGCCAGTAGAGTTTATAATTCTACTCTATCATTTCTTATTGATTAGAGTAATCAGGATAAAAAGCTAGCCGGGCTCCGAGGAGTTCAGCGGCATATCATTAAAGATAAGAGTCAGTTAATTCTGGAGCTGGGGTAATGGTGTCTGCGCTGAAGAGTTCATTTGCATGAGCTGCTGAGCCCAGTAACAAGAAGACAAAAATCACTAATTAGGATTGCAGAGTGTCTCCAGCTCTTCAAGCACCCTTTGGAGATGAGAGATGATGCAAAGATCGCACTTTTATGGAAATCTGGAGCAGGACACCACAGTGGAAATGTTGCTTATAAGCAGCGATTATCTGAGTACTCCTGACTGCCTCAAGGGACAGCGGTTTTATAGCCCTATGGATGGATGAATAGATAGATAGATAGATATGCCCAGTTCTAGCGCTATGGACCAGATCAGCTTTGCAAAAGGGACCGGGAGAGAGCTAGGAAGGTCTGGAGAGAGCATTTCGTTATGCTAAAAATTGCGAGTGGTCTGTCTTATTCGCTGCCCCGTTTGAAATGTCCTCTGTCTTCTGCATGCGTCTGTCAATTACCAACCCGTTTCTTTGATGCAGGCCTGAGCAAGGGGCCGGGCATTCTGCTAGAGAGATTCCCAGCGTCTTGGACGCTAGTAGACACTAAAATGAATGAGGAGGAGACAGCAAGGAGAATGGGGGCTTACTCATGTTGGATACACTTGAAGGCGTTGCCATCCTACACTTTGGTGAATTTCATCTGTACCCTGAACCAAACACTGCCCTGTCAGCGAGGGTTCCTGGGCAGCTAATTTCATTAATAATTTCATTTCGATCCCCCTTTAAAAAGAATTATATTCCTCCGGGTTGTTGAGAGAAAAGAGTAGTAAAGATAGTCAGTAGAAAAAAGTGGATCTATTGTTAGCAGATAGCTTTTGGAAACTAGACCTAAATGATTATATTGACAGCATTTCAAAACTGCGTGGGTAGATAGAAAGATAGATATGCGCCTTTTCAGATGCATAGCTATGTGTGCGAATAGGAGTGTGTGAGAGTCTCTGTGTGTGTATTCACGTGTGTGTCTGTGTCTCTGTACACATCGGGGGTGTATACACACCTATAGACATGTATAATGACTTAGACAAAAGATTCCGGTACTGTACTACAAACCCACAGGGACATGTTTCAGAGTAGCAGCCGTATTAGTCTGTATAGCAAAAAGAATAGGCGTACTTGTGGCACCTTAGAGACTAACAAGTGTATTTCAGCATGAGCTTTCCTGAGCTTCAGCTCACTTCTTCAGTTTCATGAAGTTGATGGATTTCCACTCCATACTGGGGGACATGTCAATACATGTCCACAGGGACATGTCAATACAAAGCAGGGCTAGCAGACTCTTAGATTAGTTACATAGCCAGGTCTAACAAGTTGCTACATTTATCATAGCTGTTTTCCAGGTAATTCCCCCTCCCGGTCCTTAACGCTATAAAAACCGTCCCGCACACGCCAATATTAATGGTCAACAGCACGCAAAAAATTGTTAGTGAGGGGGGCTGCACTTGGAGTTTCCCGGTGTTTGTTTGGGGGCGGAGAGGTTGTTGGTTGCTTTTGCTGGAAATGTGCCGGGTTGCTGAAGGAAAACGGGCTGGCAGGTTTTGTGTCCACCCTCCAGAGATGGTTGTGCTAATCAAGGGAGCTGCATTTCAGCAACTGTCCGTCTGGAAGGCGGGAGGAGAAGGCGAGGTCGCAGGGTGCACAACGGTTTGTCTGTTCCCAGCGGAGTCACCAGCGCTGCTACTGGTTTGCACTCGCCCTGGTCTGCGAGATGGGGGAAAGCCCATACTCCCCATCGGTGCTACATTCCCGCCGATCGGGCACAAGCGAGGGAGAAGTGGCCTGTAACAACACCACGGGACGGCTGAGACTGGCCTCGCAAATCTGATTTTCTCTTCACCAAATTAGACTCCTCTTAGCCGGTCTCCGTGACACAAAAGCCCCCTCTTCTAGCCGCTCCGGCTCCAAACAGCCTGATCACAACACAGCTCTTGCTGTTTTCCCCGGAGGTTTGATTCAAACTCTTCATCTAGTCTGGAAGTTCAAAGGAAATAAATTGTGCGGGTTCCGCGCTAACCACTAAACAAACGCGGAGGTGACCTAAGGTGGGGGGGAGGGGGTGGAATCAGTAGCGGGTAAGGAAAACTGAGCGCTTGCAGGAGTGATTTTCAGGTCTGTCAAGTTGCTTACTTGTCTAAAACCAGCCATTCCCATGAGCGCTTGGCACGGCCAACCAGCTCTTTGGTGCTCACTTTGCCCCTCACTTGGCTGCGGAGGAAAGGAATCCTGGCCTTATTTTGGGTATTTGCAGGTGTCAGCCTGGAAAGGGGCTTCCAGAAATGTCCCTGTCTCTCTTCCCCTTAATAGCTCCCGCCTCTAGCAGTGCTGCGCCCCTTCCTCGTCTAGATGCGCTGTTTGCGCAGGGGGATTTTGAGAAAGATCACATCAGGTTGAGAGTACAGGCAGTAAGCAGAAAGGGGAGCGCTCAGAGCACAGACCTTCTCACTCTGTCTCACATACACATAGTTACCCACATACACACTCCCTCCCCTACACTTACACACACACACAGCCTCACTCCCTCTCATTTTTCTTTCTCCGGGGCCCGTGAGTCTCCCAGGCATGTCTCACACACTGTCTCGCACACACACATTCTCTCCTCACATACACACCTCCTTGCACACACCGATTCCCTTTCTCACGCTCACACTTATTCTTTGACGCATGCACGCACACACACACACACAGACCCATATTTCCTCTCCCAGTTTCTCTCTCAAGCACATGCATCACACATTCTCTGTCACATATACACACGCGCGCACACACATACACACACACATACACACACACACACGGCTCTGTGCCGAGGCTACAGACTTGCCTATTTCTTCTGCCTCGCCTCCCTAGCCCTCGGCTCTTTGGACTTTCTGTCTAGCTCTATGGCTGAGGGCTCCTTTCCCCCTTGTTCCTTCCATGCAGAATAAAGTCAGTCTGTATTTAATGGTTATGGCGGATGTGAGGAGGATTTGGCACACGAAGAGGCCCTTTCGCTCTAAAATATTGCTCCTTACGTCGTGTGAGTCTACCAACCCGCCACGACCCCATATTCTTCTCCGGGTGTCTGACTCGAATGACAAACGAGCTGATTTTTCAGTACATCGCTGGGAAATGTAGGGAGTGATAATAGAGATTTCTCTTTCATTTTTTACGCTTGACTTGGTTATTGTTGCTTTTCTTTTCCCGTGATTCCTTCTGCGGATTAGCTCTGACTTCCCCACTATTGGCGGTCAAAGTGGCCCAAACTCTGGATGACAATTGATGGGGATCAAGGGATTGCACATTCTGTGCCTGTAAGAACTGATTTGTGCCAGAGAAACTCATCAAGTATAGGCAAAGAATAAAAAGCATTTGGGGGTAAATGTATTCATTGAGAAGGGTTCTCCCAAATTGCTTCTAAGTTTTCTTAATGAAAAGTAACGCTTGCAGCAATCAACGGCTTTTTGACGGATTACAAACCTTGACAGAACTATGGAGCTGCATTTAAAAGTGCCCCAGCCTTAGCATGGGGGCAGCTTACTCACAAAAGTGTAGGAACGAGGGTCAGTCCCGAAAACACAAAGCTGAGGTTTGATGCATGTAGGAGTAATGAAAGGTGCATTAATTTATTAACATGGTGCACACAGGCAAAGTGAAAGAACAGTCCAGTGTAAGAAGAATCATTAACTCCCTACCCCAGGCACCCACCCAAAGCCGGCCATTTACATCAAAATAGTTATTGTAGCTTCACACAGAAAAATCCTACAGCAGCAAAACTGCGTGTAAAAGCTCGGAGAAAGAAAGAAAGAAAAAGAAAAAGAAAGAAAACCAGCAATCTGAGATCTAGACAGGGATTTAGATGCATTGAGTGTGCAAGTTGCTGGGAAGGTTCATTAAGACAGGGAGAAAGGGAAGTCGACTTCGTCCCAAGTAAGGACAGAGTTTCACAAGAAGATACTGATTACCCCCGACCCCTCCTCCCACCCTGAACTGCCTCACAGATCTCTCTCTCTCCCTCCCTCCCTCCCTCTGAGCTATAGATCCCATTCTGCAGACCTCACTCAGGCCAAACTCCTCATTGACTTCAGGGAGAGGGGCCTGAGTGAGCCTCAGTTCTCATGGCTGTTTGTTTGCAAGTCACCCGCTTGGTAAACAAAATACTACTAATGAATACAGCACGCTTAGATGCATCGGGGGCAGAGCTGTAACTCAGCTGTCGCTGCAGAACCCCGAAAGCCAAGAGCCCCCAAAGGCCGAGAGTGTTTGTGTGTTTAAGGAAAAGCAGGGACACCCAGTGGAAAATTAGGAACAGATGAGCAGAATGTAGGAATCTGACTTTTTTTTTCAGCTCTGTTGCACCGAAGGCTAAAAGCAACGAGTTCTTCCCTCCTCCCCTTTAAACAGCCCGTCCCCTCCCCCCCAGCATCACTGACAGCCGCTAACCCAAAGCGATGGCTGGGAGCTCACAGGAAGAAAAGTCTTGCCCCAGAACTTTGTGACACAGAAGATATGTTGTAATTATTCCATGCAGATCACACTAATCAAACTTGTCAGAGAAAGGACTCGACTCCCCCCTCTCCCCCCCGCACCCGCTCCGCCCCTAGTCTCTGCTATTTATTTGCCTTCCTCGGATCACGTCCAGTTTAGTTTTCCTGGCGTTAATGGTCCAGGAGAGAGCCCTTCCCTCTGGCCCTTGGCATTCGGACTGCACCAGACCTCCCTCTCCCCACCGCCGCATGAAGTGTGGCTTGAGATGTTTAAACCTCGATGTGGTTGAATTAGTCGAATCATTAAGGACCAGGGAAAGCGGCTCTGGGGAGCGGCGATGAAGAGAAAGGGAGACTATGTTCCGAGGGGGATGAAACATACAGGCAGCTTTAGGAGGCTTTGTTTATCTGGGCCATTTTTAATGCTTTACAGGCTCAGGGCGGGTTGGGTTTTTTCCCTTACGCACGGTGGAAGTGCACAATGAAAATGAAGAGATCGGGGAGGGGGGATAGAGGGATCCTCGATCCCTTATATTAGCCCCCTTCCCCAATCCTGGAATATTAACCTTTCCCCCCCTTGCAGCTTGTCAATGCTATCATGGCTTTGATGGGAGGGTCTTCAAGGTGGCACATTTCTGAACTTAACCTCTTTTCAAGCTAACTCTCTACCTCCTTGTTAGTGCCCAGCTCTGAACTTCTGAAGAGTATTTTTGTGCGAGTCAGGGTTCATTCACTCGGGCTCCTTTGTGGGACTTTCCTCCTTTCAGCCCTCAGTGTGTTACACCAATTAAAGGGCGACGTGCTGTAAATGTAATGGGCCGAGGAGTGATTGTTTTTGACAAGCAACAAAACACATAGATCCACCCCTTAGATTAGGCCGTTGAAGGGGAGGTTCACGCCGGTCAGTTTACTGAATAGTTCACGAACTGTAATTCTGAGGGCTCGTGTGAAAGAAAATGTCTCTCCCGCTCTCTCTCTCAAAACCCCCTCCCCCCAAAAGAAGAAGAAACAAGCAGCATCTATGAAGAGAGGGGTGGCTGGAAGGGTGAAGGGAGGAGGAGGTGAGCACTGATGGCCCTGTCTTGTCATTTAGAAAAAAGCTAATAATCAAGCCACTTCATGATATTAAACATGCCAGCCTCCTTTACAGAGATGCCCATCCATTATCTTTACTTATAAGCTGATGTAAGGCTTTGATTTAATAATCACCTAGCTGGAGCAGTGTTTATACCCTCTGATTATTTCTATTGTGGCAGCACCCAGGAACACCACTAAAGGACTCAAGGTCCCATTATACTAGGCACACTGCAGATAAGGAACAGGAAAGGCAGTCCCTGCCCCAGAGAGCTTGCAGTCTAGGTGCTTCTGACTTTATTTCCTATGGTACAAGTGCTAATCGGATCTGTACACACTGCCTCCGTCAAAGGTGCAGAAAGCATCAGAAAGAGCCTAAAAGGATCCTTCACCATCTGCCTTCCTATGGATCTGATCCTGTTCCTATGGACTCAATGGCAAAACTCCCCCTGAGCTCAAGAGAAGCAAGCCAAAGCATTTCCAAACTCCAAGGGCTCGACTTTGCACTCTGAGTCACTTGGGATGGGTCAGGTGCTCCCCAGACGACTGTGGGAGGAGAGGGGCAAAAAATCTGGTCCTGCCTCAACCAAGCCGGCGTGTTCTTGTCTTGTTCTAAAATGGCCCTTCCCGGACTGGTCAGGAAATGTACTGAACTGTGAGTTGGGTTTTTATGGTGTGTTTAAGAAAGGAATTTGTCTGTGACACAAAACTGCAACAGATGTCTGCTGAACAAGCCTGGGCAGTGAAAAGCAGGAAGAAGAGAAGATGGCTTTCCTAGTGAAAATGGGAAAGTTCCTGTAGCTGTTTCCACTGCTAACGTCACAGATAATGTATTTTGATAGCATTTCATACAGTATGTTAATGGGATCTTACTATGCTGTAATTAAGTAAAGTGGAGCCATGCCTGTGTTGTAAGTTTTCTGCAGTTCTGGAGCATCACAATAAACGCAGGGCACAGGTCACATAAGAGAATTGTGATAGTACAATCTGTTTAAGATACCATAACAGCAAACATGTCCCATAGATCTCTTCTAGAATGGCTCTAGAGTCTCTGAGGAGGATTCGGCCCTCCATTACTGCCCAGTAAAAGCCTCTTAATTCCCTGGGGAAGAAACCTCCAAGTGCAGGAACTACCTTAGACAGCCATAGGTTGTTCTGTGCAGGGCCCCTCCAAATCTGATCACAGAGAGTGTGCCAGGGAAGGGGGCATAGGCCATGCCGCTGCAGCTATTCTGGGTATCTCTGGGTTGTAGAGATGCTTATAGGCATCCCAGGCAAGTGCTGCTGCAACTTAGAGCAGCCACTTGAACTGCTTACGTTGCACTGGGGACAATCTCAGAGGGGCAGCTGGGTCAAATCTCAGCAGCATTGCGACCAGCAGCTGCCCTACTGATGGGATCACTGCTTAAAAGTGGGCAGGCCAAGGCCCCCATCTGCAGCCTATGGAACTTTGAGCAAGTGTTAAAACATTTGGGAGGGGGGTCATTCACTGCCCCTCCAGCCCGTCCTAACTGGAGGCACTGTCATGGAAGGAGGGTTCAACCATCTCCCTTGCACCATCCTCACTTCCCTAGGGGACCCAGAAAGCCTCTCAGATCAGTGAGTTCTGTGCAGGGGAGACTTGGCAGATTGGGCAAAAGAGAGGGATAGGCTGGGGCCCGGGGGAAGCACACTAGTTCCAATAACCAGTCTCAGGGAGCCAGATAAAGGCAAAGGGCTTTGCTGCAAATGGCACTGTCCTCTCTCAAGTCCCCAGGGATCTACTCTGGGGGGGCTGTTCCCTGGCCTCTTCCACAAATAGACAAACCCCACCAATTGGCCGTGAGAGGATCCCCAAGAGCATGTGCCTGTATCAATTTCCTCCTGAAGAAACCCTTCCAAGGCCATGGCCCACTTTCTCTTCACTGATTAACATTTCAGTTGGAGTTGCCCTTGAATCAGTATATTATTTTGTATTCCTACAGATGCCCTATCTATTTCCATAGGAATTTCATAGTAGGTCAAGGACTTCTTCAAGTCTCTGCTAACCGATGCTAAATTCATGCTGTGCTGCAATGAACTGTGGCACTGCAGAAATCCTTTGGCTAGCCAGGTGGAGAACATCCAAGATTACTTCAGTGTAATGATATTGTAGCTCTGAGGGCACAGCTTGCTTTGCAAAGAAAATATTTCCTAACTCATTGCCTTCATCTCAGTACAATGGGACCTAATTTCTGCAACAGCTTTGTGATGCAGGAAGTTGTTTACATTATTAATAAGACTACTCTATGCTCTAAACTCTGTACATGTCACTGCTGCAAATGAATGAATATGTGAATCCCAACTGAACCATTTAACTCCCATTGACTTCAAAGATATCAGCAAACGAACAGACGTGTGCTAACTTATAAACAAAAGTATATTACACGAATTCTAGTCTGCAGGGCCTCAGCAAAGCAGACCTTACATCTGCGATTGGTGCAGGCCTGCATGTTGTCCACCCTGGGCCTTGGACCAGTTTCATTTTGGGGTGCAAATGGAAGGAACCACTGCGGAGGAAGGTTGTTTTAAAAAGGTGTCTGTTTGAAGCTGCCCAGAGGTTTGAAATCTGTTTCTTTCAGAGAAGGACTAATTAGGTAAGGCAATCAAAGGGGAACAATAATTGCTGTTAATCACATGACCCTGCAGGTGATGGCTATCACCACCAGATTTGCAACCATGTAACATCCATACAATACATTGCAAAACCATGTGATAAACATACAAAGGGGTAAAGGAGCACAGGGGCTCCAGTCCTGTGTCCTACTCCAAGAGGGGCAAACCTGACTTCCACTGGTGGCGTGATGTGAGGAATCTCTCTGAGGGACTTCTTGGCAAGTGTCCCTCTTTTAGCACCCCATCCTGTGGGTATTGACAAGGGAGAGGATGATTTGGCCCATGATTACTCAGGCACTTTGCTTTATGGCTGGAGGGATACAAGAAATAATCCTAATGAAAGGGCTTTAAACTCTGAAACATGGCTCAGTTAGCATTTCTCAAATGCATGTGGCTTGTGCAAAGTACATAAGGGTACAGTGTGGTAGACAGATGGTAATGGGTATCATCTGGTAAGAGCTGCATAACCCACTCACGGCTTTGCCAGTTGTGAGTAACATGTCCATCCTAAGCACATGCCAAAACACTTTATATCACCAGCTATTTTGCTGAAGTTTCTTTACATCCACCACACAGCGGCTGTTTAGCTGCACACAACAATTTAGGACAGGAAGTGAAGAATTCTGCATGCCACTGAAGCTGCAGTGTGTAATTCTGAATGGCAACTGGCCATCTCGAAAGACAATGGTGTAAGTGCCAAAGCCCTTCAGTTCCTGTGTGTCTTGCTGCAGCATCACAAATGGCTAAAAAGTCCAGTTCTTCAGTGACAGCCCTTGCCACAAATAATGCACACATAAAGCAAAGGCCAGAAGATGACAACAATGGCTAAGCAACCAAAACCAATTTGTCTATGAAAAATAAAAGGACACATACACACACATTTGTATGTGTATATAAATATATTTGTATGTCAGTTGATTAAATGATTTACTCACAGTATTCTCCTGGATTTAGCTGTATCATAAGAGTCTTGTGGGGCTTTATTAGTTAATGTTTGCACTATGCTCTGCGAGTCTTGGCTGAAGAGTGCTATGTAAGTTCAAAAATGTATAGTAACACTGTTCCCATGGGTTAGAAAATGTGTTATTCACCAGAACGCAATGGGACCCCAAGATCTGAAAATTAAAATAATATTTACCATGAAATCACTCCACAAAAATATACTCTTGGACTACAAGGGTTCACTGCAGAAATAGTGCACCCTTGTAGCTTATAAAATTAGTTGTGTGTTACATGGAATGCAGAGAAATGGGAATTTTCATCCACTTTTAAAAGTAAAGTACTGGCTCTTTTTATGAAAACATAGCTTCTTTGGATTCTGAGAAAATAGGTGGGGAAAGATTCATTTGTATGACAAAAATAAATGTTCTAACAATTTCTGCAACTCTATTCTTTACCCAAGAAAAGTACAGAGTAGAGACATGTATGAGTGTGTGTGTGTGTGTGTGTCCTCTCTGCCCCCTGAAAATACTTTAACCTGACTGAGAAGATGTAAAATTAATATTTTTAAATAATCTTGTGGAAAAATGCATCAAATAAGGATATCTAGGTTGCCAACAAGCAACCCTGACCAAACGTGGGGGCAGTGTCCACACTGGTTAGCGTATATTTGATTGGCAAGTAATGTTATCTCCTGTGGAGATAGTTTTCATGTCTCTTCACTTTAGAGATATCAGAAACACTAGCCAATTTATCAGGACTAACATCTTATGAATACTACACTGGGTAGTTGCATGCAATAGGACTTTTGTTACACTCTGATGTGTGTGAAGGATTGGTGACAAAGAGAGATTTATTGATAAGCAGCGTATCCAAAGACATTCCCCACGTAAACTGTTTCCTCAATGTTCAATATTTTCCCCTCCCTCCTCCATATATCATTCCATGGTTTGTGTAATCATTTGCCACCTATATCAGAACACTTTTTATCCAATCCCACAGTTCTGGGACCTTTGTGTGGTTTTCTTAGAATGTCTCAGAATTTCACAAACAACTCAGTGCAGAGGGAAAAAAAAACATACTAAACTAGCCTAGAGATCATGTCAAATGATAGATTTTATGAAGGAAAGGTTTTTTTACACAAGGCTATTTTCTGGAGCTGCAGTAAAGGGAGGGCAGGGAGAGGCAGATTAAAGCTGTTTTACATTACCGGCTCTGTGAATGATCATTGGTAAAAGTAGAGGAGACTGACTGTTGTGCAGAGAGATTAGCAGAATTCACATTACCACTGAATGAAAAGGTGGGGGAAGGCAGAAAGCTAAGCAAGTGAATTCAATTACATCGGAAAAAGAATAGCCTAAATTAGGATTCTCTTCTCGGTCTTGTTCCGGGGACTATTTCTACAAAGTTGGTTGAATACTAGTTATCCAAACCCTGATTTTGCTATTATGTCAAAACTCTTATTCCATGGTGGTTTCTGATTAAGAAAATATTTCCCTTGTTTTGTTTATGCTGCTGCCAGGTGACTTCTTAATTTAATTTTGGTTTCTGATTACACCAGCCAGTGTAAAATTGTTTGAAAAGATTTCAAAAGGAACACAGGACCTGATCCAAAGCCCACTGGAGTCAATGGAAGCATCTCAGTGACTTCAGCAGGCTTTGGATAGTCCCAGAGTATATTAAGCAATCTGAGTGTTCGATCAGTTTCTACAGAGCACAGTGGAGTAGAATATCTTAATGAATACACTTGGAATGACTGCTGTGCTTGGTGTTATGAAGTGTGTTGGTTGTACGGCGCTATAGTAAATGACCTGGAAAGTTTGTATTCTAAATATATTTGCTGTGTTGTGTAATACTTTTTTTGTAGTAAGTTATATTATGGTGTAAGTATTATTAATTTTGCAGTACACTGGAAAGAGATCCTTTGATTAGGAAGTTTAGAATTCCCACCTTTGTTGTCCTGTCTATTTAGACTGCAAGCTCCTGAGGGCAGGAACTGTCTCTCATTTGGCGTTTTTACAGTGCCAGGCACAATGGTGATCCAGTCTTGGCTGGGGCATCTGTATATTACTGTAATAATAAAAATGATAATGTTAATATAGGCTGAGATTGTAACTCCTCTGAGGGATGGATGTCAGTGTTGACAGAGAATAGCCTCCCTGGGGCTCTTAGCCCCCATCCCTCATCCACAGGTGGGCAGCCAGGGGTGGGGAATAGGTGAAATCTTGGCTCCGCCCAGTCATCCCCATTCACCAGAACTCACAGCTGGGCTGCTGGTGTGGAGCGGGAAGCAATCTGCACCAGATATAGGTGCATTTCCCCTCTGGGACAAGGAGGAAATCAGGGACTAGACACTCTGGGTCACAATCTGGTTTCTGCTCTTCACTAGTCGTGCTGCCCCTTATCCAGCACTTATGAAAAAGGCACAGTTGAGCCCATAACAATTAGTTATTTGGACCATTGCATCTATTTTTACAAACTTTAGGAGGCAACATTCAGGTTGGGAGGGAAGCGTAAATGAGGTGGGGGATAGTGCATGAGGAAGGCTTATATGGCCCTTGGAACCTGGCTGGATCCCTTCACTGTTTATTTCCACACTTTATAAAGGTGTAGAATTCTACACAGAGAAAATGAACATTGGTTTGGTGTGTTACCTGGGCTTCACTGACACACACTCACAACCTTAACTCTTCTGAACGTAGTTTTTTGTTTGTGAATTTGCCTGTTTTTTCATGAACAGGGAAGGTTTAAATTAGTTTAGCATACATGGCTACAGTCTGCAAGAGGGAAACCGTGCCTGGCTGATCTCAGGATGCCCATCAAAGCACGGCTTCTCTCCTGGAAATGTTAGAGAGTCCTTAGAAGGTAGGTGGGGACAGGCAGGTAAAACAGAAGGCGGGTGGACAGTGGAGGGAGGCGTGAAACACTTACATGTTTAGATCTAGAAATGTTAAGTGTGTAAAGTTTGACATGAAGAGAGACTCTGCCTTTCCCTGTTCTATTCTCTACCTCTTCTGGTCCCTTTGCCCCCATATCTATGCTCTCCAATTCCCTGCAACCTTCTCCTTACCTCTGGCTTCTATCTCCTGCTAAGTTGTCCATTCCCCACTCCCTATCTCCTCTGCTTTCCATGACCTTTCCCTATGATCCCCACGCTCCCAGCACCCCCTTGATAGTCCCTGCATGCCAGCTTCCTAGCACCCCTGGATCTCCTCATTCCAAGAATGGGGAGCAGATCTCCATATCTTCCCTCTACATGCCCCCAGTACCCTGCCTCCAGTTCATTATTAATTGGGCTTGTATTTATTTGTATTGTAGTAGCACCTAGGAGCCCAAGGGTATATCTATGCTGCAATTAAAAACCCACAGCCGGCCTGTACAGCTGACTTGGGCTCATGGGGCTCAGACTAAGGGGCTCTTTAACTGTGGTGTAGCTCTTTGGGTTCAGGTTGTAGCCTGGGTTCTAGGACCCTGCGAAGTGGGAGGGTCCCAGAGCTTGCGCTGCAGCCCACACCTTAATGTTTACACCACGATTAGACAGCCTTAGTGGAAGCCCCACGAGGCCAAGTCAGCTGACATGGGCCAGCCGCAAGTGTCTAATTGCAGTGCAGATATATCCCCAGTCATGGACCAGTGCCTCATTGTGCTAGGTATTGTCCAAACATAATACAAACAGACAGTCTCTACCATTTGTCCCTGTCATCCTCTTCTTTATACCCTTCATTCATATCCCCATCCTGACTCTAACCCCTCCAGATCTTTCCCTGCTCTCCTACCCCTCACCCATTTCTCATCCTCACAACTGCAGAAACATAGCATTGAGTCAGTCTGCAGCAGGTCAATTTACAGTTATAAACACTATCAAATAATTGTATCCATTGCTCTGTGTCACTAAAGAGCAGGAGGGGGCTCCTTGATAGCAGAGGTAACCTTTGGGTCCCAGGAAAGAGAATCTCAGCTTTCAGTTTTAAAAAGCACATCAATGTAATTTCTAGCTCTTTCCTTTTGAAAGTAGCCTTGAAAACCGATGTAAACCATTTGCAGTGGCTGAAAGATGCAAACATCTGGGCTCCCTTTCTGGATCAGCAAGCTGTTCATGCAGGCACGCACGCACACACACACATACACCCCTGATTTACTGCACAAAAAGTGTGTCCAAAGAATTATATTGGTAACCCACCCCTAGAGTCTCTTTACAGAAATCACTAGTCTGTGCAGAGCATTTTTCACTTATGGGGAATCAGAACTAGGATCCTGACCAAAACCAGACAAAAAAGAAAAACTGCCAGGAAAGGGTGGCTTGCTTCAGCCAAATGAAAAGAGCAGAGAGGGCCAGATCTTCAGCTGAGGTAGATGAGCATAGTTCCATAGAAGTAGATTGAGCCATAGTGATTTAGCCCGGCTGATGATCTGCCCTGCAGTCCTTACCTATGCATAGCAAGATGGCCAATTTTCCTTGCTGCCTGGACCTGGGAACTCCCTGACCCTGTTTGTTACCTGGGCTGAGTGGAGGTGGGGCGGCAGCGTGAGAGGGGAAGGTGCTTTAGCTGTGTTTCCTTCTTATATCCCTGCTCTAATTTGCCCCTAATAAACTCATTTCTGGCCTACCATAGCATGGGGTGTATACACTCCACCACAGCCAGTCAGAACACGGTGAGCTACTTTTCCTCAGCAAAGTTAGCAAAACAGAAAGCCAGTGGTGGTTATAAACCAACCCTTCTGGAGCTAGGATGAACCAAACCCAGAAAAAATTAGGAAGTTTTCCAAAAAGTGAAAAACCAAGGAAATGTTTTTAACGTGAAGGGTGGGAATCTGGGGGACAGCCCCAGGAGGAGCAGCACAGAAAGGCACAGCCTTGGGCCACCTTTTTGTCCTCCCTATTTTGGATTCTTCCTGGAGCAGCCTCCCAGCATAAGTTGGAGCAGCCAGGAGTCTATCTAAGTTACAGTACCCTGCCCAATCTCCTAGGTTAATTAGGGCCTGCTCCATGGTCCACAACAGTGGAGAAGCCTTATAACTACAGGAGCTACAAAGACTGTCCACCTCCCCTTGACACATCCCTTTCAGCCCTTTGCACATTCCCTACACTGGGGCCTGGAAATGGCAGCCTACACAGGGATTACACCCTCAAGAAAACTCTCCCTGGCTAGCTAAGGGGCTTTCACAGCCCCTGTAGCAGGAAGGAGAATCTTTTTAAAACTGCTTTCCAATTTTTTTTCCAGACTTCCCAGAAAAAATTCTCCGTTCAGTTGCGAAGTGGCAGAGGAATTTGGTTCTTTCCAGAGAAGTTAAGGGTAGAGGTTGAAAATCTGGTTAGCAGACAGAGGCATAAACAAAATCCAGTGACTATACAAGTTCAGACTACAAATAAAGTGGTAATTTTAAAGTGGAAATAATTAACCATTGGAACAACCTACCCAGAGCCGTGGTTGATTTCCCACCACTTGAAGTCGTTAAATCAAAATTGGATGTCTTTCTACAGAACAAGCTCGAGCTCCACCCGAAGTTATGGCCATGATGCAGGAATCTCTGGGTAATGTTGCATAGTCTGTGTTATGCAGGTCAGATTAAATGATCATAATGGTCCCCTATGGATTTAAAATCTATAAATCTATTAATCTTCATTTACTACTGTGGAACCTACTGCTGCTACATAATACAGTAATAATACTGAGCCTTTATATAACACTTTTCCTCTCTCAACATGCTTTACAATGGTGGAGAAGTATCTGTTTCATTGTACAGGGTGAGAAACAAAGACACAAAACAATGAGGACCAAAATTGGAGTTGTGGATGCTCACCCCCTCTGGAAGTCAGGCTCAATATATCCCTGTTGAGATGCTCAAAATAAGACGACACTTTTGAAAAGTTCGGTCTCTGGTGAGTTATTGTCAGAAACAGGAATAGAACCAAGATATTCCCCTTCCCCTGTGCTCTATCCCCTGGCTTACCTACCTTATTCCCATATTCCCCTCTTGACCCATAGCATCTGGTCCATGAGCTCTATGATAATTTATGATCAGCTCTAGCCAGGACTCAAACAGAAGAGGTATGTAACCCCCTTTCAGATCACACTCCACCGGAGAGAAATACTGCTATGGAGCAAGGCGTCTGGGATCACATTTAAAGATGTCCATTCAGAGCCCCGAGACTTACAGCCCTTACTCACCAAGTAATCCTTACTCACCAAGCGGTTCCTTTGAAAGCAAGGTGACTACTCACATGAGTGGAGGTTGCAGTGAAGAGCTTCTAGTGAGTATATTGAGATTTCTCCACCATTTATATGGAAGAGATGCTGCCAGTTTCTTCTCAATTGAACAAATTGCTTCCTATGGTAATGGTATTATTTAACTCTAAAATGTTTTAAGGTACCGCTTGCATGAAAGATGTGATACAAAATATAGTATTGACTTTTGCTATAGAGTATAACAAATATGGACGGTAAAGTAGTGTTGTTCTGCATGTGTCTTATTTAATATTTACTTCTAAAATGTAGCAATAGATTTTTAAGGTTAGACTATTTCACGGTACAATGGAATAGTAGCAAAATTTCTTTTGATAGTGGGAGAAGTTTTCTCCAAGTTAGAAGTGCCAGCATGCGCACAACAACCTTTCAGTGTCCTGGTAATATTTAATGGCCTGAAAATGTGTATACATTTGTTGTTTATCATGGAGAAAGCCAATGAAATAAAGTGCTATTCATGCAACTACTTTATTTTTGAAATATCAGAGGGGTAGCCGTGTTAGTCTGGATCTGTAAAAGCAGCAAAGAATCCTGTGGTACCTTATAGACTAACTGACGTTTTGGAGCATGAGCTTTTGTGGGAGAATACCCACTTCGTCAGATGCATGTACTGGAAATTTCCAGGGGCAGGTATATATATGCAGGCAAGCTAGAGATAATGAGGTTAGTTCAATCAGGGAGGATGAGGCCCTGTTCTAGCAGTTGAGGTGTGAAAACCAAGGGAGGAGAAACTGGTTTTGTAGTTGGCAAGCCATTAACAGTCTTTGTTTAATCCTGGGCTGATGGTGTCAAATTTGCAGATGAACTGAAGCTCAGCAGTTTCTCTTTGAAGTCTTGGTCCGAAGTTTTTTTGCTGCAGGATGGCCACTTAAGGTCTGCTTATAGTGTGGCCAGGGAGACTGAGTGTTCTCCTACAGGTTTGTATATTGCCATTCCTAATATCTGATGTGTGTCCGTTTTCCTTTTCCGTAGCGACTGTCCAGTTTGGCCGATGTACTTAGCAGAGGGCATTGCTGGCATATGATGGCATTGTTACATTGGTGGACGTGCAGTGAATGAACGGTGATGGTATGGCTGATCCGGTTAGGTCCTGTGATGTGTCGCTGGTGTAGATATGTGGGCAGAGTTGGCATCGAGGTTTGTTGCATGGATTGGTTCCTGAGCTAGAGTTAACTATGGTGCGCGTGCAGTTACGGTGAGAATATGTTTCAGGATGGCAGGTTGCCTGTGGGCGAGGATGGGCCTGCCACTCAAGGCCTGTGAAGTGTGGGATCGTTGTCCAGATGGGTTGTAGATCCCTGATGAGCGTGAGGGGTTAGCTGGGACTGTATTGACGGCCAGTGGAGTCCTGTTGGTTTCTTTCTTGGGTTGTCTTGCAGTAGAGGCTTCTGGGTAAACGTTGGCTCTGTGATCTGTTTCCTTATTTCCTGTGCGGTATTGTAGTTTTGAGAATGCTGTGGAGATTTTGCAGGTGTTGGTCTCTGTCTGGGGGTTAGAGCCAGATGCGGTTGTACTTCAGTGCTTGGCTGTAGACAATGGATCGTGTGATGTGCCCGGGATGGAAGCTGAGGCATGAAGGTAGGCATAGCGCTCAGGTAGGTTTTTGGTATAGGGTGGTGTTATGTGACATCACTTATTTGCACCGTGGTGTCTAGGAAGTGGACCTCCCGTGTAGATTGGTTCCAGCGTGGGTTGATGGTGGGCGTGGAAGCTGTTTGAAATCGTAGTGGAATTTTTCCAGAGTCTCTTCCATGGGTCCAGATGATGAAGATGTCATCAATGTAGCGTAGGTAGAGAAGGGGTGTGAGTGGACGAGAGCCGAGGAAGCGTTGTTCCAGGTCGGCCATAAAAATATTGGCATATTGTGGGCATGCGGTGCCCATAGCAGTGCCACTGATCTGGAGATATATATTGTCATCAATTTGAAATAGTTGTGTGGGTGAGGATAAAGGCACAGAGTCAGCAGCCAGTTGTGCTGTGGCATCATCAGGGATACTGTTCCTGAACAGCTGTTTCCATCTGTGTGTGGGATGTTACGTGCAGAGAGCCTCTACGTCCATGGTGCCAGGATGGTGTTTTCTGGGAAGGTCACCAATGCATTTTAGTTTCCTCAGGAATCAGTGGTGTCACGGAGATAGCTGGGAGTGCTGATGGCATAGGGTCTGAGTAAGAGAGTCCAATATCCAGAGAGTCCTCAGTGAGAGTGCACTGCCTGAGAATGAATGGGCATCCAGGATTTCCGGTGTTGTGGATCTTGCGGTAGTAGATAGAATACCCTGGTCGGGGCTCTAAGGCTAATGTTGATTTGTTCCAGTGTGACGTGTAGGGAGTGTCCTGAGTAGATGGTCAGTTTCTTAGTGTATTCCTCAGTGGGATCTGAGGAAGTGGCCTGTAGACATTGGTGTTGAGAAGTTTGTCTGGCGGCCGTTTTTGGTGTCAGCCTGTTCAATGATGACAACCACCTCCTTTTATCAGCCGCTCTTGAATGATAATGTCAGGGTGGTTTCTTGAGGCTGTGGAGGCATTGCGTTCTTGCACGACTTAGGTTAATGAGGCATAAGCGATGTTGTTTTCCAAATTCTGCCTGTGCACGTCGTAGAAGCATTCAATGTATAGGTCCAGACTGTCATTTCGACCTCAGGAGGAGTCCAATGGAGTCTTTTTTCTTGTGCTGTTGGTGGGAGAGTAAACTGTGTATCAGTGCGCTGTTCAGTGTTGTCTGAAGTATTCTTTTGGTCGGAGACGGCAAAAGTAGGCTTCCAGATCGCTGCAGAACTGTATCATGTTGAGGTGGGGTGGCAGGCATACAGAGAGTCCCCGAGATAGACAGACTTTTCTTCGGGTGAGTTGTGTGAGATGGAATAGATTGATATGATATTGCTGGGTGGGTTGGGTACAACAACTGTGGCCTTGAGGAAGGTAGATTTTTAGACAGCTTACAGTCCTTTTCCTTTGTAGCGAGGTGAAGTGAGTAATTAATCTCCTGTTCCTTATTTAGTGAGTCCATTGTAATGGAATTTGTTATTAATGAGAGTCTCCAGGTTGGAGAACTCTTTTTTGATGTTCCTGTTTGCTGTTGGATGCTGATAGATGGTTCTAGTTTCTTTGATAGAGTATGGCATAATCTGCTACTGTTTGGTCTGTATAGTAGGAGATACAGTTGGATATTTTACTTTAGTCCATTGGTATGATGTCCATCCGTTTGCATTTGTCTGATATATGGACTTCTCTACTCTACGACCCTATGCCATCAGCACTCCAGCTATCTCCGTGACACCACTGATTTCTGAGGAACTAAATGCATTGGTACCTTCCAGAAACACCATCCGGCCACCATGGACGTAGAGGCCTCTGGCACGAACATCCCACACACCAGATGGATACAAGTGTCAGGAACAGCTATCCCTGATGATGCCACAGCACAACTGGCTGTCTGAGTTCTGTGCCTGTTATCTCACAACACAACTATTTCAAATTTGATGACATATATATATCTCAGAGATCGTGGGCACTGCCTATGGGCACACCGCATGGCGCCCACAATTCCAATTTTTATGGCCGACCTGGGAACAACGCTTCCTCGGCTCTCGTCCACTCACAACCCTTCTCTACCTACCTACATTGATGACATCTTCATCATCTGGACCATGGGAAGGAGACCTGGAAAAATTCCACTAGCGATTCAAACAGCTTCACCCACCATCAAACTCAAGCTGCCCAATCTCCAAGGAGTCGGCACTTCCTAGACACCACGGTGCCAAATAAGTGATGGTCACATAACCACCCATATACCGAAAATCTACTGAGCGCTTGCCTACCTCTAGCTCCAGCTTCCATCCGGCAACATCAACGATCCATTGTCTACACCAGCACTGAGTACAACCGCATCTGCTTACCCTCAGACAGAGACACACCTGCAAAATTCTCCACAAGCATTCTCAAACTAAATACCGCAACGAGGAAATAAGGAAACAGATCCAGCAGAGCCAGACGTTAACCCCAAGCCTCCTATGCAGACAAAACCCAAGAAGAACCAACAGGATCCACTGGCCTCACATACACGCCCAGCTTAAAAAACCCCTCCCAACGCATCATCAGCTACCAACCATCCTGACAAACGATCTACACTTTCACAGGCCTTGAGTGGCAGCCAGTCTCGCCCACAGGCAACCTGCCATCCTGAACATATTCTCACCAGTAACTGCACGCCGCCATAAGTAACTCTAGCTCAGAAACTCCATGCAACAAACTCGATGCCACTCTGCCCACATATCTACACCAGCGACACCATCACAGGACCTAACCGATCAGCCATACATCACCGGTTCATTCACATGCACGTCCACCAATGTAACATATGCCCATATTGCCAGCAATGCCCTCTGCTAAGTACATCGGCCAACTGACAGTCGCTACGGAAAAGGATAAACGGACACAATCAGATATTAGGAATGGCAATATACAAAAACTGTAGGAAACACTTCAGTCCCCTGCACATATAGCAGACCTTAAGGTGGCCATCCTGCAGCAAAAAACTCCAGGACAGAACTTCCAAAGAGAAACATGCTGAGCTTCAGTTCATCTTGCAACTTTGACCCATCAGCCAGGATTAAAACAAAGACTGTGAATGGCTTGCCAACTACAAAACCAGTTTCTCCTCCCTTGGTTTTCACACCTCAACTGCTAGAACAGGGCCTCATCCTCCCTGATTGAACTAACCTCATTATCTCTAGCTTGCCTGCATATATATACCTGCCCCTGGAAATTTCCAGTACATGCATCTGACGAAGTGGGTATTCTCCCACAAAAGCTCATGCTCCAAAACGTCAGTTAGTCTATAAGGTGCCATAGGATTCTTCGCTATTTTTTAAATGTTACTAATACATTTTCTATCATTTGTCATCACTGAAGGTTTCTGTACATTCATATAAGGTTTGATCCTGTATTTTTGAAGTACTCAGAACTCTCACTGTGGTCAACAGATGTAATGGATGCAGGGTTGGGGTTTTAAACATAAATATGTCATGTGGGTAACTGTTGTCCCTGCCTTCAGTCTCTGGAAAATGACAGCCCCTCATGTCCATGTGAAGTGTTGCTCAGATATTATGGTGATGAGCAATACACTGAGCGGGTGACTGGAGAGAGAGAGCCAGTGAGAGAGAGACGTGCAATGGGACTTATTTGGCAATGACTGCACGTCAGATTTTCCATAACTGCTACTGTAGATATGCAGAGACACACACACAGAAAAGCACCCCATCCATTCAAAATATGAAGTGCAAAATTATAAATAAAATAGTCACAAAAATCATGCCCCCACCCCTTGCTCCTGGTAGGTAAAAGAAAATAGTCTCATTTTAAAACATGGGGACTCTACAATGTTTCACGTGACGTTTTCCACAGTGACACTGGAACTGCAGTGGTTCAAAGAGGGCAAAAAAGCCATAGTCCCCATCAAGGCCCTTCAGTGTTAAAGTGAATGTATAAGTGTAGGATGAAACGTTTGCGGTACAGATGCATGTTCACTGACCATTGCTTAACAGACTAGTTTAATGTTAGGAAGGAAGGGGGATGGATAGCATTTTACCATGCAAAAGCAATGTGTTCTGCCCAGGAAGACTGCGATATTAACTACTAGGGCTGAGAGGCAGCAGCAGCAGCAGCAGCAATGAGTTTCTCTTGCTCTTCTCCCCGCCCTTCCCTCCAACCCCATCTTCCAGGTTCAATAAAGATTACATCATGGAGAAAGTATGCAATGTAGCCTGAGACTCAAAGCCGTCACAATTGGCGGCTGTTTAACTGTAATGTCGCTGAAACACATACTTTCCACCCCCAACTTTCCCCCAACCAGCCCCCCCACCCCACCCCAAGCCCTCGGCTTTTCGTACTATTAAGGGGAGCATTACTGGGGAGAGGAAAATCTGATCAAAACTGTCGACCGCCAACTGCAGATTTTCTATGGATTCAATAAAGGCCACCTTAACGATTTCCCTAATTAATGGATGACATCTTTGGCTGGAGGAGAGCCGATGTATTCTACTCTGCCTTAGTCTTTGTTAACCTTCTAATTAACTTTCATAGGTCACCCAGGTCTCCCAAACCTAAAAGTGAAGAGGGCCATTGTGCTAGGAGCAGTAAACTTACTTTTTCTGCCTGGATACTTAAAAGGGGGAATGATTATAGGCAGAGAAAAATAACTCCATTTAAAGTCTTTGTGACTACAGAGAATGCATAGGTCCCTGCCTTAGAAAATAATTGAAACACCATTTATACCAATATTTCCATGCATAATAAAACAAATTAGCAAAATGCATCTAAATTCAGATGCACACCTTTTTAGAATGTGAACTTGGGCAGCGCAACAAAAGAATTTAGATTTACTGTGCAAATTGCAACTGCAACAGCAATCAGTCTTTTTACTGAATGATCTCAGGCAAAGAGTATGGGCTAATAGTGTGTGTGTGCACGCACAGACACACACACATATCTAATACTATAATATTGGGCCAGATTTATCCAGAGTAAAACCACTGAAATCAATGGAATCATGTCAGAATGAATTTGGCCCACTGCCTTTCTGATACGGACCGACCATTGAACTGGAGACATCAAAGATGATGAACACAGTTCCCTTTCAAACAGACTGATGAAGGCAAAAATGGGTGGGCAGAGGGCATTTGGGTGGCCTTTTCCTGTATCTACAATGTTTTCAGTGAAATTCTGCCCTCCCTCACGCTCATGCAGCCCTGCTGAAGTCAATTGGATTCTTTTCATAAGTTGCTATTAAAGTGTATGGTGTAGGACGAAAAATAAAACTTCATGGTGACAACCTGAAGTTAATAAACCTGAAATTAATGGTGTCTTGAAAAGTAATGAAAATGAGTGGTTCTGTGGCTTTGGGAAAACACATGGAATTAACAGTTCTCTACCTAACGTAGAATACTAATAAGATAGTACAGAATAGGATAATAATATAACACACATATGCACACTCACACACAAACTCACACACAGCTCCTTTCTCTTACAGAGCCCCAACAATTTACTTGTTCAACAATGTTGCCTGGGGAGGGATAATTTAGAGCACATTTTTCAATGAGGAAGAGGAAGTCTGATCTGTGATTAAAACACAGGCCTGGCAATCAGGCTATCTGCGTTCGATTCCTGGATCGGCTACTAACTTGAAGAGGGATGTTAGGAAAGCCACTAAGCCAGGTCTACACTAAAATATTAAGTCAACCCAGCTACGTTGTTCAGTGGTGTGAAAAATCCACACCCTTGAGCGACTTAGTTAAGCTGGTCTAATCCCCTTCCATCAACCTAGTTACCACCTCTCAGTCACTGTAGTGAGTGTCTACACTGATGCGCAACAGTAGTGCAGCTGTGCGGCTGCAGCATTTCTAGCGAAGAGCTAGCCATGGATTCTCTTTGATTCGTTTCTCCATCTCTGTGATAGGTGCGCCAATAACGTAATGTTTATATAGTACGTTGAGATCCTCAGATGGGATGCACAATAGCAGTCCCAAATATTAAGCAACAAATGAAAAGATCTACGTTTTCAAACAGGTAAGTCTTTTATTACAATGGTTCGATTCTGCCGCTGTGTGCATGTTGCATAGCACTGAATTTTGTAATAGGCCAAGTGTAAGGTCTGGCCTGCTGCCTGTTATATACTGCCCTCGGTTCATATAGAGAACTCCCAGGGTCACCAACAGGCATTCCCTGTACAAACCCAGGGAAGTACATGGCCTCGCCTGCTTAACTTTTGATACACTAGAATTCCATCTTCTTTCTAAAGTTTACTTTGGTTTGATAAGTCTTCTGCATTGGTGATGGCAAAGCCCAGCAGGAGGTGTAGTTTACTCAAAAGGGGATGGCTATCTCTATATCCCTAGACTGTGAATTGTACTGAGGTAACATAAAGGGGCTGCAATGGAAACAGAAATGGTACCCTCTGAATCCCTTTGTCTCAGGAGGGTTCCTGGGCTTGCACAGAACCCAAGTAATGGCTTTATACCAGCCACTCTCACAGCCTGCAGTGTAGGGGATGGGGCAGAGGTGGGAAGGGTTAGGGACAAGGTAGGAGTCCCTACAGTGGCAGCACAGAAATTTTGTCCTACTTTGAATGAATCTTAGAAGCCAGTGCAACTTAGAGCAGCTCTGGGTTGTTCTACGTTGCAGTGGGAAGGGGCAAGGAGGCCCTAATCCAGGCCAGAATTCAAGAGATGCAGAGGTGATTTAAAGCAACTTTTGCCCACCTTATTCCTCTCTTTCCACCTCCACACACATATACTTTCATGTATCCAGCACAGAAACAGGGCCACCCAGAGAAGGAGGCAAGTGGGGCAATTTGCCCCAGGCCCCGGGCCCCGCAGGAGCCCCCACAAGAGTTTTTCAGGGCCCCTGGAGCGGGGTCCTCCACTTGCTCCGGGGGCCCCAGAAAATTCTCACGGGGCGCAGGTCCCCAGAGCTTCTTCTGCTCCGGGTTTTTGGCGGCAATTCGGCAGCGGGGGGGTCCTTCCGCCCTGGGGCTGAAGGATCCCTGCTGCAGAATTACCGCCGAAGCGGGACCCGCCGCCGAAGTGCTGGGTCTCTGGTGTCAATTCAGCGGCAGGTCCAGGAGCAGAAGGACCCCCCACCGCCAAATTACTGCCAAAGTGGGGCTCCCCACTGCTGAAGACCCTAGGCCCCCTGAATCCTCTGGGTGGCCCTGCACAGAAAAGGAGTAGGAGGAAATCAGGTATATAGGGTCAGGTCAAAGTCATCCCTAATGTAACTCCCAAGTGTAACTGGGGTTAATTTGGCCCATACTTTTTTTCAATTACTGTCTGAAACAGGTGACTCAGGTGTGAATTCATTGAGCATAAATTGCCGCTGAGTTTAATTGAGAATAACATACATCTTGATACTCTCCAGCTGCGTAGCCAATAAGCAGCTATTTGGCTTTGCGAGTTTTTCCATATCTCTGACCTAAATCAAAGATTCAGATGAAATAGCTGGGACCCAGGGGCAACACAGGCCAGCTCCTGCTCTGTTGAATTCCAGGGGAACAGGAAGGCTTTTGATACTGTCTCGCATGACCATCTCATGAACAAACTAGAGCAATACAACCTAGATGGATCTACTGTAAAGTAGGTGCATAACTGGTTGGAAAACTGTTCCCAGAGAGTAGTTATCAGTGGTTCACAGTCATGCTGGAAGGCCATAACAAGTGGGGTCCTGCAGGGGTCAGTTCTGGGTCCAGTTCTGTTCAATATCTCCATCAATGATCTAGATTAAGGGTAGGCAAGCTATGGCATGTGTGCCGAAGGCGGTACGTGAGCTGATTGTCAGTGGCACTCACACTGCCTGGGTCCTGGCCACCGGTCTGGGGATCTCTGCATTTTAATTTAATTTTAAATGAAGCTTCTTAAACAATTTAAAAACCTTATTTACTTTACATACAACAATAGTTCAGTTATATATTATAGACTTATAGAAAGAAACCTTCTAAAAACGTTACAATGTATTACTGGCACGCAAAACCTTAAATTACAGTGAATAAATGAAGACTCGGCACAGCACTTCGGAAAGGTTGCCGACCCCTGCTCTAGATAATCACATAGAGAATAGAATGGCATAGAAAGTTTGCACATGATACCTAGCTGGGAGGATAGGATAGGATTTTAGGATAGACTTAAAATTCAAAATGATCTGGACGAACTGGAGAAATGGCCTGAAGTTAATAGGATGAAATTAAATAAGCACAAATGCAAAATACTCCACTTAGGAAGGAACAATCAGTTGCACGTATACAAAATGGGAAATGACTGCTTAGGAAGGAGCACTGCAGAAAGGGATCTGGGGGTCATAGTGGACCACAAGCTAAATATGAGTCAATAGTGTAACACTTGCAAAAAAAGCAAACATCATTCTGGGATGTATTAGTAGGAGTGTTGTAAGCAAGACACAAGAAGTAATTCTTCTGCTCTACTCCACATTGATAAGGCCTCAGCTGGAGTATCGTGTCCAGTTCTGGGTGCCACATTGCAGCCCAGATGTGGACAAATTGGAGAAAGTCCAAAGCAGAGCAATAAAAGTGATGAAAGGTCTAAAAACATGATCTATGGGAGAAGATTGAAAATATTGGGTTTGTTTAGTCTGGAAAAGAAAAGACTGAGAGGGGACATGATAACAGTTTTCAAGTACATAAAAGTTTGTCACAAGAAGGAGTGAGAAAAATTGTTCTCGTTAATCTCTGAGGATAGGACAAGAAGCAATGGACTTAAATTGCAACAAGAGCTGTTTAGGTTGGACATTAGCAAAAAACTTCCTAATTGTCAGGGTAGTTAAGCACTGAAACAAATTGACAAAGGGAATTGTGGAATCTCTGTCATTGGAGGTTTTAAAGAGCAGGTTAGACAAACACCTGTCAGGGATGGTCTAGTTATTATTTAGTTCTGCCTTGCGTGCAGAGAACTGAACTAGGTGACCTCTCGATGTCCTCTCCAGTCCTACAATTCTGTGATTCTGTTATGTGACTTTTACTTCTGCAACAGATAGAGGTTTATAATATTGTTCATTTAATTATTACAGTAGCACCTCAGAGTTACGAACATCTTGGGAATGAAGGTTGTTTGCTATGGTTGTTCTTTCAAAAGTTTGCAACTGAACATTGACTTAATACAGCTTTAAAACTTTGCTATGCAGAAGAAAAATGCTGCTTTCCCATTATTTTTTAGTAGTTTACGTTTAACACAGTACTGGACTGTATTTGTTTTGTTTGTTTTTTAAAGTCTCTGCTGCTGCTTGATTGCTTCCTGTTCCAAATGAGGTGTGTGGCTGACTGGTCAGTTCGTAATTCGGTGTTTGTAACTCTGAGGTTCTGCTGTACTCCAGGTATAATCAAGTCAGTGGTATGGTTTAAAATTGTCTTCCTTTACTTAAGAACACATATGTGAGAGAACATGAAAAAATTGAAGATGTTTTCATAAAAATTAGTGCAAGACGTGCTGTGCAGCTGAACTGTAAGTATTTTGTAACCATAGAAGTCAAAATTAAGATACGATTAGGGAGCCTGTTCTGAACTGGACAGTCAGAACGATGCATATAATAGATATAAACTTGTTCAGATTGACACATATCTCTGGATCAATAAAAGGATTAAACACTGACCATGTTTTAGAGAAATACTGCTCTGAACAACCATATCCACGGCCAGATACACCAACACTGACTGATATATATCAAATGGAAACAGAAGGTATCAATTCTGTTGTCACTTGCCAGATCCTGCAACTGTTTAAGTCAGTGGGAGTTTGCCACTGATTTCAACAGGAACAGGATGGAGTCCTTTAAACTGTCCTCTGTCTGTGGGCCTAACCAAGCCATATACTGCTTCTAGGCCCTATATTGAGCTTCCACTAATCTCAGTAGAAACTCTATGGACAGATCTAGGACAGTATATGGCCCTCACGTTTACATATGTTGGTCACAGATCTTCAAAAGGACAGAACTTGGCCTGTGTGAGAATATATTTTTGGTAATGATTTGAATGCCTTCAATGACGGTATAATTCTGTGTATCAAGGTGAATATTGCCTTTCCCATTTGTTATATATTTTAGCCCAACAATAAATAATAAATAACAAGTTTGAGTTGTTTTAGATCCAAAGCCCTTCTCGATCTGTTGAAGAGTTTCTTCTCTGCCTTTCTCAGAACAAGGAAGTTGCATATAGAGTGGAGCTGGGCAGCGAGAATCAACATTTGTAGAAAATTGTTTTAAAGATACGGGTCTTCACAGATATCTTTCAGCTCTGCTCTTGCATGGCTCCAAATGACTTGTGCCTGGTGCAGCATCTACAACACTAATTAATGGCACACTTTTCCAGAAGTTGCATGGTTTAAGAAGGTAAGCATCTGCATGCTCTGCTTTTTCCTCATATTATTCAGATTCGGCCCTCTTGGAAACACAGTCAGCTGGAATGGGCACTTTAATTCTAGCATGGCGTGTTAGAACTTGGTTCTCCAAGCAAGAACGCTACAGTCCCATTTATGGGATCACATACAACCGAGTTTCAACAAGGGGTCTCTGTAAGAAAAAGAAAGCTGATTGCAGGTAAACTTCCAAGAAAAAATGCGAATGGAAGCATATCTTCTCCTCCTGGCACTGGTAGGCAGAGACACTATTAATGTCAATGACATGCAACTGGAGGAAAAAGGAAGACCAGAACCCTGCCACCCTGTGACTAAAAAATATTAGGCAATTCGGTAGGGTTTGTGTATTTCAGACTGATTAAAGATAAGGAGATGGACGTTTCTGGGGGAGACAGATGATCTGTTATTACTGGTCCTTTCATTTTGGTGGCTTACTTGCCTGAAAGTGTTCAGTGTCCCCAGTTCCAGGATCCACCTGTTGAGAGGCCTTCTTCCGAAAACAGGAGATCCTTAGGGAGGACCTTGTGAGTAAGGCACACAGGAAATCTAGGTGCAGTTCTTGGCTCTGACACCGACTTCCTGGGTGTCCTTGGGCAAGTCCCTTCATCTATCTGTGCCTCAGTTCCCCTTCTGTGAAATGGAGATAATATTATTTCCCTTCTCCCAACCTTGGCTTTTCTCAACTTAGACTGTAAGCCCTTTGGAACAGGCACTATCTCTTACTGTTTGTCTGTACAGAAACCAGCACAATGGGTCCCCGAGTCTGGATGGCTATAATTTAGGTACTATAATCAAAATAATGAATAATAAATAAATAACTTAGATGCATTGTAAACTTCCTTTGAACTGCCTGTGCATCTTTAAAGTGTGATATGGCTAATTAATTCTGTATTTAGTTAAGATAAACTTAAGGTCTAGTCTTTAATAACACACATCAAAATGCTTTAAACTTAGAAACTTGTCAGACTGAGGCTGAGCACGGGGCTTGAGGGTCCATGAAAAAATTTAAATCAAAATGGGGGTCCTCAGGCTGCTAAAGTTTGAGAACTGCTGTTCTAACATAATGATCCCGATTCTCACTTACACAAAGACCCCGTCATACTGCTCTCGCAGTGTAAAGGGGCCTTAAAGTGGGCATAAACTATATTTACACCCATTTTAAGGCCTCTTTACACTGCTAGAGCCATGTAAAGGGGCTTAGCCCTGGATCCTCAAAGGTACTTAGGTGCCTACCTCCCTTTGAAATCAATTGGAGGTGGGCACCTAAATACCTTTGAGGATCTGGGCCTTAGCGTAAATGCAGTCACTTTTCAGAGTAGAATGGCACTATACATGAAGAAAGAAGGAAACTATTCTTATCCCAGAAGAAAAAGTTATGATGCAAGGGCCTGATTTTGCAACCTCCACTTAGTATTCTTGTTGCTTATTATTTGTGTTGTGGTACTTCCTACAAGCTCCGTCAAGATCAGGGCTCCTTTGAGCTAAGCAATGGACAAGCAAACGGAGGAAAGGAATGGGAAGGAGAACAAGGATAACGAAAACATGATCACCTTCCCTAAGTGGTTATTGCATAACTTGATGGCTCAGAAGGTTTCTGTTTTTAAAAAATAAATGAAGTCAACTATCCCTGACTGATGCACAACTAAACTACTTGTAGGCCTCACAGCAGGGGTGGCTTTTGAGGAGGAGAGGGCAATGGCCTTATCTATGTATTAAGGTAGAGCAGTCCCAGCACAGAGAAGGTTGTGGGAGAAGCTGACATACTGACAGATAAAGCTTTTCTCATTGATGGAGTGCTGGGTGAGGAGCAACAGCAAAAAAGACAAGAGACAAACAACAGGGCAGAACAACGTTGTAAAGGCCCTTGGCGATGAGAACAGGAAGCTTGACTGGGCTGTGGCGAAAGAGGGGGCACCGGTGGAGGGATCTGAAGAGGTAGTGGAGGGAGATATGGTCAGAGCAACAGGTAAGAAAAATAGTCTCGTGGTTGCACTGTGAATGGCGGTGGGAGGTGAGTGTGTCAGAGAGAAGCAGACTGCAGTAGCCCAAGAGGAAGGAATGATAATAAAGGCTTCAATTAAAGTTAAGCAGCATGGACAGAGTGAAAGGGTCAGAGTTGGAAATGTTAACGCAGGACAAAATGGGGACGGTATAGAAACCTGGATCGATAGGGATCTAGGGATGAGGTTCCAGGCCCAGCCTCGGGATGGGCAAGGCTAGGGATGTCAGGGAAGCAGCATGCTCAGCCTTTGGGAGGGAGCATCTCACTTGGATCAGTGCAACCCTCTCTGGCTAACTGAGTAGCAAAAAAGCCAGGCTCTGCAGGGAGCCCCATCCCTCTGTGATCTGGGCATTGAGGCCTTGAAGTGGGGGACTCACAGCGCTCTGACAGGAAAGCAGAGGCAAACTAGGGTGCGTCAGCATCCAGTTCTTCCTGCGGGAGAACTCCAGATGCCAGGAGTTCACATCCCTACATCTCAGCACACCAATAAGTTTGTAAAAGGGGCACAGTATGTGGTGAATGGCATCAGATATCACAGCACTGAAGAAATAACCTGGGGACTTACTTTGCATAGAGTCGCTTGGAAAACCCACTGTTAAGTAATGAGTGTATTCAGTCTGGCCAGTCTTCCCATACAGAGACATGCCCAAGCTGCTGCTGGAGCTGCAGTATGCTTTGCTTCATGCTCCTTATCCTTCTGAGTCTCCTCAGATTTCCCAGTGATGGAGAACAGCAGCCTCACTCAAGCAGGCTGACCTTGTTCATGAGTCGCTCCACTGAAGTCAATGGACTACACATGTGAGTACAGATTACTCAAGGGAGGAGGATTTCTTGTACACATCCCCCAGCAAATGCAGGAGCCTTGGTCACTAAGAGCACAGCTGTTTGAAGTTCAGAAGCAGAAAAAAATGAAACTAAGCCATTCAAAACACCTCAAAAATTAACCTAAAGAATCTTTTTAGCCATACAAATGTCATCATTAAAAATCCAGTGCCACAGGGCCTTTGAGCAGCGGTGGCTCCAGGCACCAGCACACCAAGCGTGTGTCTGGATGGCAAGCCGGGGGCGTGGCCTGCCGGTCGCCGTGAGGGAGGTCTACCGGTTCCACAGTTTCAGTGTCAATTCGACAGTGGGTATGCCAAAGGCACGGGACCAGTGGACCTCCCAAAGGCATGCCGCCAAATTCACATTACCAGCAGACCTCCCGCAGGCACGCCGCTGAAAGCAGCCTGACTGCTGTGCTTGGGGCAGCAAAATACATAGAGCCGTCCCTGCCTTTCAGGGCCAGAGGTGCATTACATGTGTCCCATCACAGGGGAGGGCTAGCTCAGTGGTTTAAGCATTGATCTGCTAAATCCAGGCTTATGAGTTCAGTCCTTGAGGGGGCTGCTTAGGGATCTAGGGCAAAATCAGTACTTGATCTTGCTAGTGAAGGCAGGGGGCTGGACTTGATGACCTTTCAGGATCCCTTCCAGCTCTGATGAGATAGGTATATGTCTCTTTATATATAGGGAAGTTCAGATTGTCCCTTTCCCTGGATTTCTCACCCTAGTTAGTCACAAAATATTGGATCTAAAGCTTTCAAGAGATTCATAGCACAAGTTTTTCTGGACCAAAAGGCCAGCTCTGAGTGGCTGTGATGGGATAGCAAATAATCTGGGGTCAGTGACGACCTTTCAACTGGAGAGGTCAGTTTGCTTTGGTTATAGTTTCAAGGCTGCCTCTGCAAGGAGGGTGAGAATTTAGTTTTGGTTTTGAATGAAAGCTGAGATTCTCCTTTCCTGCTCCTTTCCTGCTCCCCCAAACAAAGGGAAACCCCCCAACCCTGGGCTTTGTGAACGCCTATGGGCCAGTTTTTGCAACTTCCTACAAAATACTACAGACTCTTTAGCAGACTAAACTCTGAGTAACAGAAAGCATGACTTCAATTGAGAATCCAGCAGAGGAACTGCATGATGTTTGCCTTTTATGTGATATGTAAACTTTGGGCACACATTTCTGGAACCCTATGGGTGAACTATTGTGACCTAGGTTATCCAGCATAATGGTATGTTATTGTCTATTCAGCCCTGTAAGTGTACACAAGGCCATAGAGTGAGGGAAGTGTAGCAAATAAATATCCAGGGTCCTTGTCCGAGGGGTTTAATGGTCTTGGCACATGCAGGTAAGAAATGGAACAATACAAGAGAACAGAGCTGGATTCATGATGCACTCAGTGTTTGGTAAATATAATCCCATATCTGGTACTAGATTTATTCTTGTCTCAAATCTCCTGTTCCGAAAGGCATCCAGTCTCTCCTTAGTTCCCCTTCATCTCAGTATAATCCTAACTGGGACTAACACCTGATGCCTAAGTCTTTTCTCTCCCTGCCATCTACAATCTTCCAGGCACCTCTTCCTCCCCTCTGCTGCATTTTTGTTGCTTGGCTTCCTCTCTCTCTTCTTCTAGTGTCAGTCTGTACCTGGAGGTTCCTGGGATTTAAACCAGCACCTTGACTATCTAGTCAAGCCTAGCACCCCTCACCTCCTCTGTTTTGGGCTCCAGCAATGGACCAGCTCTCCTACTGGCTGACTTGCTGATTTATCCTCAGGTTCTAACATCTCTGTCTCCACGTTTCTTCTCTCACCACTATCTCCACTCCATCAGCCTTGCCTGTTCCCCTCCCCCTTGATCTTCCCCTGACTCCATTTGTGACTTCCCATTCATTCATCACTCCAATTTTGCTGCAGACTTGGACACTCTCTCCACCCTCCCTCCAATCCATTGATTCCATTGTATTTATCTATAACTTCATGCTCTCCACAACACTTGACACCTGTTGCCTATTCGTCCCCACAAACCCCTAGGCTTTGTACTATCTTCTGCTCTCTAATTTCACTCTTGCCTTGGGTTCCTTTTCTTTTTGTTTTCAAACATGTCCCTGCATCCTCCATCACAATGCATCCCTCTCTCCATCTCCACTTATCTCTCTATAGGATAATGGAAGGATAAGCCAAACTGGATCAGCAGCTATGATATTTTTATTTCAAAGAGGGCAGATTTTGGAGAATTAATCAAAGAAGTGATATGGATTGAAGAGCTTCAGGACTTAAATGTGAAGGAGGCTTGGAATTACTTCAAACCAAGTATACAAAAAAAAAAACTATCTGAAATGTGCATCCCAAGCAAGGGGAAAAGACACGTAGGGAAAGGCTCTAGACCCATCTGGATGAATATCCACCTCAAAAGGTTATTAGGAGTGAGCAGGGAGCCTACAGGGAATGGGAAAAGGAGCTGATCAGCAATTCACTGCAGATGTTAGAAAATGTAGGACTAAAGTGAGAATTGCTAAAAGTCAAGCTGAATTAGCTACTGCCAAAAAAATTAAAATTAGTAAGAGGGGGTTTTTTAGTTATAAAATAATAAGAAAATAAGGACTGATGAGGTTGGGCTGTTATGCAATGTTGATGGGAAAGAGATTAAAAATATCTAGGTATGGCCCAAAAACTAAATGAATACTTGGCCTCAATTTTCAATAAGGATGATAATATGGAACGTAGCCATGAAGGCAGTATGGCTGATGGCAATGAGTGTCTAGAAGTGGAAATGACCACCTTTGAGGTGGAGGAAAATCTTAAAGAGTGTAATGCACTGAAATTGGTGGGAACCAGATATTTTCCATATCAGAATACTGAAAGAACTGGCACACGCGATTTCTAGTCCGCTAGCAAGGATTTTTAATAATCTATATAGGGGTGGTACCATATGACTGGACATTAGTTAATGTTGTAGCTATATTCAGGAAAAGGAAAAAAGTGATCTGGGTAGTTATAGACCTGCTAGTCTGACCTCAGAAGTATGCAAGGCTTTAGAACAAATTGTGAAGGAAAGAATAATTAAATTCACTGAGATAAATGGTAAAGGGAATGTAATGCAACTTGGGCTTACTGAAGGTTCATCATGAGAATCTAACCTGATTTCCTTCTTTGAGAAAATAACTGATCCTTTTTATACATGGACTTCAGTAAAGCATCTGACATGGTACCAAACAGGAATGAAATTAGGAAAGATGGGGATCAGTCCAAGAATTGTGAAGTGGGTAAGAAAGTGGCTAAAGAGTAGAAGACAATGGATTGTGTTGAAAGGTGAGTCATTGGACTGGAGGGAGATTATTAGTGGATCTGTATTG
Organism: Chelonoidis abingdonii; assembly: GCF_003597395.2. Taxonomy (NCBI): domain Eukaryota; kingdom Metazoa; phylum Chordata; order Testudines; family Testudinidae; genus Chelonoidis; species Chelonoidis abingdonii. Next base: position 85,882,042 of record NC_133771.1, read on the forward strand.
GGACCAAGCTTATTTGATATTGTTATTAATAACTTTGGCACAAAAAATAGGAGTGTACTAATAAAACATGGGGAGAGATAGCTCAGTGGTTTGAGCATTGGCCTCCTAAACCTAGGGTTGTGAGTTCAATCCTTGAGGGGGCTACTTAGGGATCTGGGGCAAAAATCAGTATTTAGTCCTGCTAGTGAAGGCAGGGGGCTGGACTTGATAACCTTTCAAGGTCCCTTCCACTTCTAGGAGATTTGGTATATCTCCTATTATTAAAAAAAAAAAATGTGCTGATACAAAGTTGAGGCATCACATTAGTGGCTCGTGGTCATCCCCCACACCCAGGTCTCTCTTGTCCTCCTTTGCTTCCAGCTGATGAGCCCCTAGTTTATAGCAGAAATTCTTATTAGGGCTGTCAAGTGATTAAAAACATTAATTATGGGATTAATCGCACTGTTAATAATAGAATACCATTTATTTAAATATTTTTGGATGTTTTCTACATTTTCAAATATATGGATTTCAATTACAACACAGAATACAAAGTGTACAGCGCTCGCTTTACATTTACTTTTGATTACAAGTGTTTGTACTGTAAAAAGACAAAAGAAATAGTATATTTCAATTCACCTAATACAAGTACTTTAATGCAATCTCTTTATCATGAAAGTTGAACTTACAAATATAGAATTATGTACAAAAATACTGCTTCAAAAATAAAATAATATTACATTTTAGAGCTTGCAAATCCAGTCAGTCCTACTTCTTGTTCAGCCAATTGCTCAGACAAACAAAGTTTGTTTACATTTGCAGGAGATAATGCTGCCTGCTTCTTGTTTACAATGTCACCTGAAAGTGAGAACAGGTGTTCTCATGGCATTGTTGTAGCCGGCATTGCAAGATACATATGTGACAGATGAGCATGCTTCAACCACCATTCCAGGGGACATGTGTCCATGTTGATGATGGGTTCTGCTCGAAACCCATCCAAACAGTGTGGACCGACACGTTCATTTTCATTATTTGAGTCAGATGCCACCAGCAGAAGGTTAGTTTTCTTTTTTGGTGGTTCGGGTTCTGTAGTTTCTGCATCAAAGTATTGTTCTTTTAAGACTTCTGAAAGCATGTGCCACACCTCGTCCCCCTCAGATTTTGGAAGGCACTTCAGATTCTTAAATCTTGGGTCAAGTGCTGTAGCTATCTTTACAAATCTCACATTGATAGCTTCTTTGCATTTTGTCAAATCTGCAGTGAAAGTGTTCTTAAAATGAACAACATGTGCTGGGTCATCTTCAAGACTGCTATAACATGAAATATATGCAGAATGCAGGCAAAACAAAGCAAGGGACGTACAATTCTTCTCCAGTGAGTTCAGCCACAAATTTAATTAACACATTTTTTTTAACTAGCGTCATCAGCATAGAAGCATGTCCTCTGTAATGGTGGCCAAAGCATGAAGGGGCCTACGAATGTTTAGCATACTTGACATGTAAATACCTTGCAATGCCGGCTATAAAAGTGCCATGCAAATGCCTGTTCTCACTTTCTGGGGACTTTGTAAATAAAAAGAGGGCAGCATTATCTCCTATAAACGTAAACAAACTTCCTTGTCTTAGTGATTGGCTGAAGAAGTAGGACTGAGTGGACTTGTAGCCTCTGAAGTTTTACATTATTTTGTTTTTGAGTGAAGTTATGTAACAAAAAAATTCTACATTTGTAAATTGCACTTTCAGAGCAAAGAGATTGCACTACGGTACTTGTATGAGGTGAATTGAAAAATACTATTTCTTCTGTTTATCATTTTTACAATGCAAATATTTGTAATCAGAATATACACTTTGATTTCAATTACAAAGGTAGAAAAACATACAAAATATTTAATGAATTTCAATTGGTAGTCTTTTGTGTAACAGTGCGATTAAAACTGCAATTAATCACGATTAATTTTTTTAATTGCAATTAATTTTTGCAGTTAATTGTGTGAGTTAACTGCAATTAATCGACAGCCCTAATTCTCATTATTAGACCTTAACTGCATGATTTAGCACTTTGCACTACTGAATTTCATCCCATTTCTGTCACTCCAGCCATTAAGGCCATACAGATCTTCCTGTATAATATTCCAATCCTTTTCTGTACTGATGATGCCTCAACTTTGTATCAGCAAATTTTACTAGCACATTCCTACTTTTTGTGCCAAGTCATTAATAAAAATATGATTTGCCCCAAGACAGATCCTTGAGGGACTCCACTAGTGACCTCCCTCCAGTCCAATAACTCACTTTTCAGCACAATCCATTGCCTTCTCCTCTTTAGCCTCTTTCTTATCCACATCACAATTCTCATGATTGGCAGTGACCTTGGGAGTTTTTCTACCTTCTTCTGCAGCACAGGGCTGCAGGTCACTGGCCAGGATTATCTCAATATATTTCATTTAATTCTTTCTCTGCCATCTCAGGTCTCTCCTATTCTCTATGTGTGGATCTCATTTACTTTGATCTCACTTCCATTGTTTGGCTTAGGGTGCACGTGGTGGTCTGTGATATACAGGAAGTCAGACTAGTGATCTAGTTGTTCCACTACATTTTTCTCCTCTCATCTCTTCAAGTGACTCATTTACTTCCATACTCTTCTATTTCTCTGATACTGTTCAGTCTGGTTTTCAGCCACTTCACTCCACTGCAGCTGCTCTTGCTAAAGCCATCAATGACTGCCTTTTAGTCAGATTTAAATGCCTCATTTCCAGTCTTTTTCTCTTTAATTTTTTCACCACCTTTGAAAAAAACTGGTAATTCCTGTTCTTGGAGCCTGCCTGACCTTCCTCAGTTTAGGTGCTCTCCTGAAAATATTTAGGTTTAGTTATTGGTAGTGAAATAGACAGAATCATGATATTAAAGGGGCAGAATGAATAAGACTAATTATTAAATTGTCTTCTGCCCGCTAAATGGGCTCCACATGAAGATTTTAAGAGCAAAATACAGCTGTCAGATGTGGAGAAATTGGAGGGGGTCCAGAGAAGAGCAACAAGAATGATTAAAGGTCTTGAGAACATGACCTATGAAGGAAGGCTGAAAGAATTGGGTTTATTTAGTTTGGAAAAGAGAAGACTGAGAGGACATGATGGCCAGTTTCCGCGTCTAAAGGAAGGGTGGTCATCAGGAGGAGGGAGAAAACTTGTTACACCTCCTAATGATAGAACAAGAGCAATGGGCTTAAACTGCAGCAAGGGAGATTAGGTTGGACAAAAGTTCCTGTCAGGGTAGTTAGACACTGGAATAAATTGCCTAGGGAGGTTGTGGACTCTCCATCTCTGGAGATATTTAAGAGTAGGTTAGATAAATGTCTGTCAGGGATGGTCTAGACAGTATTTGGTCCTGCCATGAGGGCAGAGGACTGGACTCGATGACCTCTCGAGGTCTCTTCCTGTCCTAGAGTCTATGAGTCAGAAAGATCCAGGTTGGGGAAGGCCAGGCCTACCAGTGAATAATCTTCTGTGATTATAATCTAATTGTCTACTGCCCCAGACTCATTATTATCTGAGCCTGAGAGTTCCGTTGTCAATAACTACAACTAAACATGAAGCAATTCAGGACATATATTGCGGCGGGGCGGGGGGGCGCAGAGAATATGAAAGTAAGAGGATCAGACAGTGGATGCAGTGCAGTCACCATCACTCTCAGTAAAGGCTTTACTATCTAGTAGAAGCAGATCCTGCTACATAGCTGGGTTTAGAATAGAAGCTTCAAGAGATTTTCATTCCACCCTCTGATTCAGTGATGAAGCTACAGTCAGGGCCATCCTTAGCCATACGCAAAACAGGCAGCTGCCTAGGGCACCACTAGGTCTGGGGGCACTGCTCTGCAGGGAGCCCGGACAGACTGGAAGCAGTGGAGCGTGTAAGAGCAGGGATGCTGGGTCCTAGAGAGAGCCAAACGCAGCACAGTCTGAAGGAGGAGATTGGCTGCTAGGGTCTCTGGGAAGGGGTGGGAAAAGGAACTCACCTGTGAATGTGACTCTTTCCCCCAGCGTAAGGTGAGGCAAACTTGGCGGCTCAGGCAGTATCCTTTGTTGTCCCCCATAACATCCATTCTTCTCCTCCCTGCCCCACGGAGCACCCTCCCTTTCTCCCTTCCCCCAAGGAGCACCTCTCTCTCTCTCCCCCCACCCCTCTGGCAGGGCTGGGTTGGGTGAGGTGCTAGGGGGTGGAGGGAAGGCTGGCTGGCTGCCTACTGAGGAATGAAAGTGAAAGTAACTCACTTCCCCGGCAGGCAGCCAGGACTGGAATGGTCGCACACAGCTGGGCTGGGGATAGCCAGATAGTGTGTGTGAAAAATCAGGACAGGGGTTGGGGTAGAGTGAGCAGATGTCCCACTTTTATAGGGCCAGTCCCAATTTTGGGGTCTTTTTCTTATATAGGCTCCTATTCCCCCTCACCACCACCCCTTATACTGATTTTTCACACTTGCTGTCTGGTCACCCTAGGTGGGGGTAATTGGTGCCTATATAAGACAAAGCCCCAAATATTGGGACTAGCCCTATAAAATCAGGCATCTGGATCTGGTCACCGTAGCTGGGGAGCGCGTCTCTCCCCCGGGCTGGTAGCGATCCATCTCATCCGGGGGGAGCTGCACAGGGCAGGATGAGCTGCTGTGGCTCCACTGGTGCCCCATCCCTGAGATCAGATGCTGTGCTAACATCACCATGGTCCGCTGGGCTGGCGGCAGTGCCCATTGGCGTGTGATTGGACCTGAGGGTTTGCAGCTGCTGCTGTTGCCACTCTGCACCCCAAGAGGTGGATTTTGGGGTCCTGTAGTTTTCCACCTATCTCCTCTACTGCAGCCATTGGACCAGCAGGCTGGGGGATGAGCCAAGCATGAAAGCAGTACTATGTTGCCATTTAGATTGTCATTTAACAAATTTGTTTGCCAAAAATGCTTGCTAACAATCCTGAATTCAATTTCAATATTTTTTTTTTTAAAAAAAATCAATATCTTAGCCAAAAACAGAAAATTAAGTTGTTGACAATTATTTGTGACAAGTTTGGTATGGGGAAGGGAGTGGGCCAGTTTTCATCAGAGAAACAAAAAATGTTGACTGACTTTCCTATAGCCCTGTTACTGCTAAAATAGAGCCCTCCAACAACTGTAATATGCTCATCTCCTTACTAGTGTATAGAGCAGGGGTCGCAACCTATGGCACACATGCCAAAGGTGGCATGCGAGCTGATTTTTGATGGCATGCAGCGGCGGGCTGAGCAGCTCAGCCCACTGCTCTGGGTTCCGGCTGCTGCCCCATTGGCACCTGGGGTCCCAGGCTGCCAGCCCCACTCAGCACCCACTGCTGGCCTGGAGACCCCAAGGAACCCAGGCTGGCAGCGGGCTGAGCAGGCCAATTGGTGATACCCTGGCTGAGCCACTCAACTTTGCTGTCGGCCTGGGGTTCCATTCACTCAGCTGGCAACGGGCTGAGCAGGACTAAATTCAACGAAATAGGAAAAACAAGAGCAACTAATGACAAAGTGCAAGAACCTAGAGCAGTGGTCCCAACCTTTTTCATCTGGCACCCGCCAGACGAAGGACCATGGTGGCAGACGAGCATCCACACCAAAATGCTGCCTAAATTCGGAGCGGCACTTTGGTGGCGACGCCTCTGGATGATGATGCTTGTTGGCGGCAAGCGGCCGATCATCCAGAGGTGCCAATGCCGAATTTCGGCAGCATTTCGGAGGATGCTTGTCCTCCGGCCAGTACGCAGGGTGCACTGAGAGGCCCTGTGGGCACCATGGCACCCATGGGCACCACGTTGGGGACCCCTGACCTAGAGAGCCTCCTGAAGCACGGGTGATCATTTTGATTTAAATGGACTTGAACTGTATGAAGAATTGAGTACGCTGTCATTGAGTTGTTGCCACATGCAAAATCGATGATGGACATTGTACAGTTTATTCATACCAGCAAACTTGTTGACATATATCCTAATGTGTACACTGCCACTCGTATTCTACTGACAATTCCTGTAACAGTAGCATCAGGAGAACGGAGTTTCTCAAAACTAAAGCTCATTAAAAAAACTATCTCTGCTCTACAATGAGTCAGGAACACTTGACTGGTCTTGCTATTCTTGCAATCGAACAAGACATCACTTTGTCTTTGTCATACGATGACATTATTACTGATTTTGCAGCCAAAAAAAGCCAGAAAGATTGCTTTTAATTAAAAACTAATCCTTGTTTCAATACCTCTTCATATAATTTCCAGTAAAATGTTGACAAATTTTTAAAAAATTATATTATTTGCATCATTCTGTCAAATCAGAATTTTTTCTATAGTGCTACTTCTTTAGTGCTAGTCCATCAGCATTACAGTGTGCTTAATTAAGTTAAACTGGTTTTAATAACTTGCAAGTTTTCCAATAGTGTCAGCTTATGTTTATGTTGCTAAGAACAAGACAGGCACAGGGGCACCAGTTTAATAATCCCGCCTAGGGCACCATAAATCCTAAAGACGGCCCTGGCTACAGTAGTTACCTTCTCTCATTAGAAGGCTCTTTTCATGTTGGAAAAGACTTACAGAGCTATTAGCTATATGCAACATTCAGCTCTAATTGTAACCATTTTCAGAACAACTAATTTCTGCTGCAAGAGTGTATGTAATAAAATCTAGAGTCAATTACGTGGACTTTAAATTACAACTTCATGCCCAGAGCATATAAACACATAATACATGGAAATCATCTTAAGCTTCACATCAACCTGGGAAATCAAAATCACCGCACTTCATATTCTTCAGCCTTATTTCATGTTCTGTTTACCTACTACATAATCAATTACAAAACTAATACTACTAATTTATTGGCATAGCAAATACATATTTTATCTTCAAAGTTAATATTTAGATTACTAATAATTATGTCTATAATAGTATTTTAAAGACTCTGAAATGGACTCCTTCTAATTTTGTGCTGTAGTATGCCTATATGCCCCTACATGTCAGAGCAATGCACGCAAATAGGCGGAACATCAGATACCTAGGTCAAAGGGGGAGGAAAAAACCTAATTTCTGATTTTCCCTTACAAGACAAAAATACATGAAAATGAACTGCAGGTAACTTTTTTGGTAACGTTAAATCCCCCATGCACAAGTACACACACCTAGGACCAAGTTGGTTTGCTGGCATGCACACACACACCAGTATGGATGGTTTGTTTGTCCTTTCATTTGGTTTTTTTCCTCATTCTTGTCTTAGGGGAGAAGCAACTTTAATGCATGGGAGAGACAGACAGAGAGACCATGACGGCGTATAATCCAACAAGTCAACTTCCCGAGCTCAAACATGAACTGATTTTTTTTTCTTCCCCCGCCTTATAAAAAAGAAATTGACTTTTGTTTGGAGTTTGTGAGAAGTGGGACTCGGGGCCCAGTCAATGGGACTCCCCGCAGCGCAGGCTGAGTGGAGCCATCTCGAACCAGTCAGCCGCGGCACCAATTAATCCGCTCTTTGTCACAGCCCCAGCCTCAGCAGCAGCAGCGGCAGTGGCGGCAGCAGCAGCAACACATTTGCCCATTGTTAAGCCCTTCATGCAATGGGATTTACCCTTTCAAAGAACCAGTTTTGTCCCAAAGAGTTCGAGCGGAAGTTTCTCACTGACAATTTGCCCCAAATAGATAGATTTGTCAGCAGCAACCTTTAAAAGCAAAAAGCCACACCAGAAAAAAAAGGTGCATCCCTCTGTCTGTGGATCTGGCCTGGTGAGGTGAGCTAGGGATGCAGTCTGGCTCTGAGGTAGGGGAGAGCTAAGCGGCCTGGATGGGGCGCTTGATTGCCTTGAGACAGATCAAGGGAAGGGTAAATGGCATGGATGGGGCTCTTATTCATCTCCTGACACATTTAACACGGAAGCTAACATGCTCCCAAGGCCGCTGTATGGCTGCTGAGTTCTGAAAGCCTTCAGGGGAGGGTGTTCTTTTACATGCCGTTAGCATGCTTGCTCCACAGCATTGCATTAGGCCAAGCAGGCATTACTGACTCCAGAAATACTGGTGGCAGGGCTGGAGCAACAGACCAGGCCCAGTTCTCCATTGCCCAGCCCCTGGGCTCATCATTTACACCAGTGCCAACTGGATGTAAAATGCTACCACATCGGAATGGGACCACTTCACACATGCAGTGCACTGGTGTGAATGACTGCCCAACGGGCAGGGCCAGGGCAAAACAGCCTTGCAGTCTTTTTCAGGAGCAGGGCTGCTTCACTGTGCTGGGGTAGGTCTTCAGCTGCCAGTATAAATTGTCGTAGCTCCCTTGTAGTCAATTTATACCACATGAGGATCTGCCTCCCCTAGGGCTGCAAAACACAGCTATTTGCACCTGACAAAGTGAGCAAAGGAGTATCCTCATGCACACAGCCTAGCCCAGGAGTACAGGCCCACTGGAAGGTAGCCTTTAGGAGCTGTGCCACCCTATCCAGCATACAGAAATGCACACGCTAGTGGAAGTAGGGCTATCATCAAGGATAAAATTTCAATAATCTCAGTTAAAGCAACAGTTTGAGAGAGAGTGAAACACATGATTGATCTCACCAATGACTCCACTCCCTTCCTATAACACCCTTTCCTGCGCATAGAGAATCATAAACTATCAAGGTTGGAAGGGACCTCAGGAGGTCATCTAGTCCAACCCCCTGCTCAAAGCAGGACCAATCCCCATAGGACATGGGTGGATGTGACACTTATGTGAGCTTTGTGATGCTGGAAATTAAAGCCCTCTATTTATCCAGAAACTGCTGGGAGGGGTTCAATGGCCTGACTCTTAGGATCAGCCTTGTACACGCCAAGGAACTGTATCAAACCCAGGATTAGGAAAGTGTACATGGAATTTGCCCAGTTCCAGGAGCCCATCCTTGACAAAGATGCCCAATTCATTGAATAATAAGTAGTTCTTTTGTAATAGGGGCCCTTATCCACAGCCCTTAAAGTGGACTGGCTCAGCAGGGCAGGCAAGAGCGGGGGAGGGGCTCAGTGTCACAAACCAAGCCAAGAAAACCAGAGATATCTGAGACAGGCCCATGGCAGGCTGCCTAACACAGAGGGGGCAGTTGAAATGTATCTAACCCAGCTATCCTGGCCTTACACTTTTGCAGGGAGCAAATGAAATTACATCATTGGGAGATAACAAGTCTGGCTCTTCTGCGGGACCACTTCAAATCTACCAGAGATAAGGCAAGACAATCTACTTCACTCAAGACCTTCATTACTTGAGCATTGCTTGACTTACAGCTAGCTATTTTATAGCACTCAAAAGTTTACTAGGAACTTCACAGAAGACTGAAAAATACGGAACCAAGTTCAGAGTGATGTGTAAGATGGTGTCAACTCCTTTACACTCATTTAAGATCACGTAGCCCTGCTTTTGCTTGCTCTTTTGGTGGGTAATAGAATGTCAGTGGGTGCAACTTATAAAGTGGGGTGCTAAATGATGTTTGGGACAGCTTTAACTAACTCCTTCTTCTGGCTCCACAATGGGCAAGTTCCACTCCTTCAAAGCAGTTGTTCTCAACCAGGGGTACACGTACCCACAGGAGCACACAGAGGTCTTCCTAGGGGTACATCAACTCATCTAGATATTTGCCTAGTTTTACAACAGGCTACATTAAAAAGCACTAGCGAAGTCAGTACAAACTAAAATTTCATACAGACGATGACTTGTTTATACTGCTCTATATACTATACACTAACATGTAAATAAGATATTTATATTCCAATTGATTTAATTTATATTATGTGGTAAAAATGAGAAAGTCAGCAATTTTTCAGTAACAGTAGGCTGTGACACTTTTGTATTTTTATGTCTGGTTTTGTAAGCAAGTAGTTTTTAAGTAAGGTGAAACTTAGGGGTACGCAAAACAAATCAGACTCCTGAAAGGGGCACAGTAGTTTGGAAAGGTGGAAAGTCACTGCTTTAAAGCCTCTTGCACCTCAGTAGAGCAGGTTTAAGTGAAAATATGGCTGTCAGAGTAAGCATGGTGGTGTGTCTAACTTACACCGCCTTACGCTTGTGAATTTGGTCACAGCACCTATCCCCAAAAGCAAACAGTCTAAATACTAGAGATGACAAAATGGGAGGATGACAAAAAGTAGGAAGGGGACAGGCTGAGAAAGGGCAAGTGTTACTCAGCAGTGCAATCATGTGGTCACTCAATTTAGGCATAGCCACCTTGGGGTGGTGTTTTTCAGTTTCATCAGGGGCAGCTCTAGGTATTTTGCCACCCCAAGAACGGCAGGCAGGCTGCCTTCAGGAGGTTCCCGGTCCCGCAAATTCGGTGGCAGCCTGTGGGAGGTCTGCCGAAGCCGCGGGACCAGTGGACCCTCCGCAGGCAAGCCACCGAAGGCAGCCTGCCTGCCGCCCTCACGGCGACCAACAGAGCGCCCCCTGTGGCTTGCCGCCCCAGGCACGCGCTTGGTGTGCTGGTGCCTGTTGTTGTTTGGTTGGCGTGGATTGGAGGGTGGATTTTTTTAAAGCAGATTGCCCACACTGACCTCACTCAGGCTCAATCCGGTGAGCTGCTGAGCATTTCTTGAAAGGTAAGAAGTGCCCTCAACTCCCAGGGCACTGAGTATCTCAGAGGACCAGGACTTGAAACTCTTCCCCTCCCCACCCCCCAAAAAAATACTCTCTGGCTTCACTGTTAAAAGCAGATACTGGCCCTTTTGAATTTAATAGCAAGTCCTGCATTTTCAGATATTGTTTTTTAAAATCATCAAGATATGGGGCTGTGTCTCCTGGAGAGACCTGGACTTTGGGCCTCTAGCCATGGAAAATCCACCTAAGGATGGGATCCAGGGAGGTTGCAGTGGTCCAAGGCATCTGCAAGCTCAGCTGGTTGGCCTGGCACTGGCTAGCACAACTCCAAATGTGGTCAGAACCCCCAGGAGAGATGCTTATTCCACATCTCTTGTGGGGAAGCTCCACTAGTGGGATTCCTCGGGAAGTCCAATGGTAAATTAAAGCTGCCTTCCTCTGGCAGAGCACTGGAAAACAGCCCCTGCATCCGTGAGGCGAAACCAAGCTCATGAAGTTAACATAAGCAGAGTAGTACTTTGCTCATTGGGTGATGGCTTTGCTGATGATCTCTTACAGACTAGAAATACAAACAGTTGGTTTTACAATGTGCAATAATTCCACTGCAGAACAGCAGTCGATTTCTTATTGTGACACTGGCAAACCAGGCGCCAGCTCATGCCAAGGGCCCCATGTCTCAACTGAACACTGACAAATACAGAGTTAGAATTAGTCTGGCTCACCTGTGTGTTTGTATGGTCAAAACAGGTACTAGAGTTATAGAAATGTGCTTGGTCGTTAGTCTGTATGGAATGCTTGTATGTTGCCACATGCATCAATCTCACTTAACATCTGTATGTCATATTGTAAGGTGAGCATTTGCATTATCGGTTGTGTGCGACTTGATTTCACCATGTCTGGCCGCGGTAAGGGTGGTAAAGTTTTGGGCAAGGGAGCTGCCAAGCGCAATCGTAAAGTGTTTCGGGATAAAATCCAAGGTATTACCAAGCCAGCTATTTGTTGCTTGGCTCGACGCAGTGGGGTGAAGTGTATTTCGGGGTTGATCTACGAAGAGACCCAGGGAGTGCTGAAGGTGTTCTTGGAGAACGTGATCTGTGATGCTGTCACTTACACTGAACATGCCAAGCGAAAGACTGTAATGGTTATGGATGTGGTTTATGCCCTGAACCACCAGGCTCATACTCTCTATGGTTTTGGTGGCTAAACGGGTCACTAAAGTCAACAGGATAAGCCTCTGTAACTGTGTAAATCACCAGACAGGCAACAAGCATGAATTAGCGTGAAACAATAGGCTCCAACAGAAGGTGTTAGGTGCTGCCCAATGAAAAAGGGCCTTCGACACCAGAGAAACTATTTTGGAACATGACAGGACAAAAGACTGTTGATTGCTCTCCCTACTCTCATCCTCCATGAAGAGGCAATGTGCCAGTATCTGCAACTTGGAGCAGAAGTGGGGGAAGGACTGAAAAGTCCTAACAAGGAGGAACTATATATTTATACCGCTTGGACTGTGAGAGGCAAGGATTACTAAACATTAGCAAAAGATCCCCAGTGCTTAGCCTGGGTTAGCCCTAAGGGACATATAGAGCTTGCTTATTATAGAAGTTTCTATCATCTTTTGAAAATTAAGACTAATTCATTTGTGTGTACATGTTTACCTGCTTTAACCTTGTATATAACTCTCGTTTCCTTTTCCTAGTTAATAATGCTTTAGAAAGTTTATTATAGGATTGGCTATACGGATTGTCTTTGGTGTAAGATATAGCATGCAACTGAGCTGGGTTAAGTGACTGGGCTTTTGGGACTGGGAGTAATCTGAATTTATCACAAAGGCAGGTTTACCTGGGTGGTGAGATGGATCAGAGTACCCAAGAGGATTTTCTGTGTCTCCCTGTTAAAGTTGTTATAGTGCCTGAGGAGTTTACAGCTGGTAACATCTGAATATAGCACTAGCAACCAATTTGAAGTTTGTGCCTGAGATAGGTATGCAGGATCTCACGCCACTGCAGGATAGCTTGACATTCATGTGTAAGATGTGAAAGGTGAAAGGAAAGAACTTGTCTTTGCTCATCCGTCAGGTGATTAGGTACTTAACCTCATATAGGGAAAAACTCTAGGTGGTCTCTAACAAGACTTCAGCAGAACAATACTTTTAGCCGCTGCTTGCTGCAGATGACAATACAACAGTATTTAAACAAATGTACCCGGCAACAGAAAACTGATTAATTACCAAGCAGCAGTTTTGTAGTTAATTGTCCCTGTACATGTGCAGTATTTTGTCCATTATTAAAAGGGTTTTTATAAACTATTATTTAAAATTTAGGACAGTCCCCTCTGAACGTCACCAAAGGCTCTTACGCAAAGTAAGCTGCTATGGGGTAAGAGGGAAGGTGCTCTCATGGATTGGTAACTGATTGAAAGATAGGAAACAAAGGGTAGGTATAAACAGTCAGTTTTCAGAATGGAGACAGGTAAATAGTGGTGTCCCCTGGGATCTGTACTGGGACCAGTCCTATTCAACATGTTCATAAATGATCTGGAAAAAGGAGTAAACAGTGAGGTGGCAAAATTTGCAGATGATACAAAATTATTAAAGATAGTTAAAACCCAGGCAGATTGCGAAACCTACAGAAGGATCTCTCAAAACTGGGTGACTGGACAACAAAATGGCAGATGAAGTTAAGTGTTGATAAATGTAAAGTAATGCACATTGGAAAATATAATCCCAACTATATATATAATAAGATTTGGACTTTTCAGCTTGGAAAAGAGATGGCTAAGGGAAGATATGATTGAGGTCTATAAAATCATGACTGGTGTAGAGAAAGTAGATAAAGAAGTGTTGATTATCCTTTCACATAACACAAGAACTAAGGGTCTTCCAATGAAATAATAGGCAGCAGGTTTAAAACAAATAAAAGGAAGTATTTCTTCACACAACACACAGTTAACCTGTGGAACTCCTTGCCAGAGGATGTTGTCAAGGCCAAGACCATGAACAGGGTTCAAAAAAGAACTAGATAAATTCATGGAGGATAAGTCCATTAATGGCCATTAGCCAGGATATGCAGGAATGGTGTCCCTAGCCTCTGTTTGCCAGAAGCTGGGAATGAGCAACAGGGGAGGGATCACTTGATGATTACCTGTTCTGTTCATTCCCTCTGGGGCACCTGGCTCTGGCCACTGTCAGAAGACAGGATACTGGGGTAGATGGACCCTTGGTCTGACCCAGTAGAGCCATTCTTATGTTAACCATCTTCTTAGTTGGAACAAAAAATATTTGTTAGAACAAAAAACATCATCTCCAATTTTGACTCTTTGTAACTAACTGAAAAGTAATAGCTGTATATTATAGTGCCAGGCAACTGTGCTTTCACCCTGCTAGCACTACCCCAAAACAGAATAAATATAAAAAATGGTTAACACTAAAAATATTAATATTAATATTTATAAAAATACTCTCTACAAGTCACCATATTACATTAAACCATATTTATTGCCATTACACCATCCACACTAACCCTGAGAGAATGTTTAAATAAACTGTATATTGCCATACACAGAATCATGACACAAGAGAAAGAACTATCCCATGAGTCCCAGCACCGCTTACACTGATCTGTGTTTCACTAGGAGAAGGCTCTCCCCCAACAAAGATGTAAAATATTTGAAGGTTCTCAGCCTTTATCATGTGGGCCACATCTTGCTAAAGAGACAGTTTCATGCACCATCTTCCCTCCCATTCCCAATCACCTAGAGCTCCTTTGTCTGCATTTGTTAATCACAGAATATCCCTGCAATAGCTACTTTTCCATGTGCACAGTTTTTTGTAATATTGGGAAAGTCTTTAATATATATCTGTAGCTTCTTTTAAAGCAGTTTAGCAGGTGAAATCCTAGAACGTTAGCAGCATGCAATCAGTCAACTCTCTGCAGTCCACCAGCAAGTCCTCCAGGAACCACAGTCTGAAAGTCCCTAAAACAGACCACAAATAAAAAGAAGCAGTGCCCAAGACTTCAGAAGAAGGCAAATCCTGCGTGACCTCATGAAGCACCGAACCAATACAGCAATGCAGTACATGGTGCTATTTTCTCCCAGGCCTTGCAGGTGATCACTTTACAGCCTGAAGTATGTGATTTGTGTTCTACGAAGCGAGTGATCACCTGTATTTTAGCCGGCTTAGCTATAAACACTGCTAATGATCACACAATTTACACAATTGTAAAACCCTTTCTAAAATCCAGACACAGAAATTGACTTAATCAGTTCAAGCAGCCAAGAATGCCATATGCTGGCTCTGTGCTTCCTAAGGGAATATTTATTTGTGTGAGTTCTAAATTCACTGCCCTAACTAGACACTTTGGGCCATATCCTCAGTTACTGTAAATAGACACAGCTCTGTTGAAATCAATGGAGCTGCACCTATTTACAACAGCTAAGGATCCGGCCCTTTGGAAGGACCTACTCTGTTGGCATTATGCCGTGTATTCTGTGATTGCCTAAGAGATCCAATTATTAATATGGTTCTTCAGCCAACTCTGTGAAAACGGTCCACAAGACAGAAAAATCCTAGGCTAACCTATATTAAACAGGGCCATATTTGACACAACCTCCTCCCCCACCCACACCAAAAAAAAGAACTCAGGGCTTAACCATGGTTGTTGCTTTAATGCATTTGTATAATGATTTCTGGAAAGCTGAAGTGTGGTTGCAAACCACATGGACCACTTGTAGTCAGTTATCTTTTCTTCACAGTTTAAAAGTATAGTATTTTAACTTTTCCCATACCAGAGTGCATTGGGCCTGATCCTGATCTCACACTAGTTTTACACCAGTGTAACTCCATTGACTTCAGTTGAGTTATTCCTGATTTAGGTACCAGTGCCAGATCAAAATTAGGCCCATTCTCTCCAAAGTCAACGTAACTATTAGATTACTAAAATACTTGTATTTACTCCTAACAAGTAAATCAAGATGCTAATTAGAACAGCTTTACTAGGGATTTTTGTTTCACGTTGTCCTGATGGGGTCAGGTACCAATGTGGGCATACAAGCCAAGTCTGCCATTTCCTTTTATAAAGGCATATGGAATTAATGGAGATTTTTCTTTGATGCAAGTGAATTTGGGCTGAATTGCCTGTACTGCTTCATCTATGAATAAAGAGAATGAGAGAATGTTCAATAACTAGAAAACTATGTTAGTGTGGCCAGTCTTTTCCTAGATATCACTCCCCCACTCCCTTTATGCACAGTATATTATATATCCTCACTCACTATAAACATACACTTATAGGATATACATATAGTATATACAATGATCATACTTATATGATCATCTAATATAGTCATCAATTGATTCAACTGAGCATGCACGGTAAAGAATGATTAATTTTAATACCTTATCATTGGCATCTGCTGGAAATTGTCTCAAATACATATAACCTTGTGTTTTGTAGCTTATTACTTGATGGCTACCAGAGCGAATGTGTTCACTGAAAACAAGTGAATGACCAAAGATATTGAGATATAGTCACTGGAACCCCTAAAATGAAAAAAGTCATCATAGAATATCAGGGTTGGAAGGGACCTCAGGAGGTCATCTACTTCAACCCCCTGCTCAAAGCAGGACCAATTCCCAACTAAATCATCCCAGTCAGGCCTTTGTCAAGCCTGACCTTAAAAACCTCTAAGGAGGGAGATTCCACCACCTCCCTAGATAACCCATTCCAGTGCTTCACCACTCTCTGAGTGAGAAAGTTTTTCCTAATATCCAACGTAAACCTCCCCCACTGCAACTTGAGATCATTACTCCTTGTTCTGTCATCAGATACCACTGAGAACAGTCTAGATCCATCCTCTTTGGAACCCCTTTAATCCCCATCAACCACAGATTGAATCAGAGAGGTATCAACAAGAACTTTGTGCCAATTATACAAATGTAATAATAAGTAAGATTAGATTTTGCATATTCCGTGGGCAGGGATAGTATTTATAGGTCAACCTTAAGCAGCATGTCCACTTACCATTTTTTCACTCAGAAACTTTTGTTTTTCTCAGCTGAAGAAAACACTTGGCTTTCATCAAAAGACTTTTGGTCAGATATTCTGAACATGCCCCAGGGGTGATTAACTAAATGTGAAAAAATCAAGTTTTATTTAATTCATGATCATCTAATCTGATTTCCCACATAGAACAGATCATAGAATTTGACCTAGCAATTCCTGTTCACATTAATAACAGTTCACTTTAACTTGTTTTGATTTTGCCTAGAAGCATGATTACTGGTCAGCAAGGAATACAGGAAGTGATGGTCACTAACAGGCTCTGCTTGAGAGACTATTTAGTGGGAGACAGCAGACAGACAGCTTCCCTGCCCACCAAGAGTGGAGAAAGCATGACCATAGTGAGGTGGCTGCTGATGGCCTTTTGTCCCATTAAGACTCACACACCTCCACTTTGTGCTACTCCCCTGTGCACTGTCACACAGCAGAGACACCCATTCTTCCCACATTAAACATCCCACCCCATAAGTATCCATCCCTCACATGCCTGTTTCTCTGACATACTCCAGCATGGCTCCTTCCACTGCAAGGCATACATCCTCCCTGTGAAAAACACATCTTGTTGTACTGTCTAGCTATTTGGGCTTGAGCTGGCCCAAGATTGTAGAAGGAACTCCCACAGGAATTGAGGTCCATCCTTCTGCTCCAAGTGCAATGTTCAGTTCTTTGAATTAGCCTCCTCTAATATAAACATCCTGCAATGTGCGTATAAATTCCAAAACAGATCGGTCCATTGCATGCCTTTCTCCCCCTGGAGAGAGGATGAGAGAACAAACACATGACAGATATTAGTCACGTTGCTTAATCCACTACTGGAAGGCATACAGATACTATAGCCATAAGAACTGTATAAGAATTTATATAGAAAGGAATAAAATAACACTTTCACATCCCAATAGCTAATCCGTCCAACCCACTCCAGCCTCTGCTCCATGAGATATCTAGCCCTCTCTTGCACTTCTCTCCCTCCATGAGACACTTGGACTTCATTTTGCCACCAACGTTCCATAATGCACCTAGTCCAGTGCCAGAGTAAGGCCTTGACCCCCAGGCTCAGATTTCAGCCACAAAATTTGAGGTACCCTAAAAACTGATAAGAAAACCAACAAAAATAGAAAGCAGGAAAGTAGGAGGAAGAAGTTTCCCCTGAACAACAGCACAAGCATTTTAAAATAATTTAAGAAATTCTGCAACACAAGGCACTAAGTATTTTGGGTTTTTTTTTAAAAAAAAATCTGGCAACTTAGTGGGGCTCTTCATGGCTCCAAGCTGGCCATTGCCTAAGAGAAGCCAAAGTTTCCTCTGTAACCCACCCATAGGAGAACTTCAAGAAGGCTGAACATGGTCACATAGGCGTGTTGCTAGGCAACACCTTGACCTCCCTAGGTGGCAGCCATATTGGATGAGATAATTTATGCTGAGCGTTGGGAAGATTAAAACTGTTATTGTTCAGTGTGAGTTACAGAGCTAGTGTATTACGCTGAACATACAAAGTATAATCCTCCAAAATGAATATCTGTCATCATGGGGAAGGGGCTTTCAAACAGAAGGGAGCACAAAGAAGCTTTAAAACTATAACAAGGCTCATGAAAAGCATTGTTGCCACTCCACAACTAAAGCAAAATATGACTAAAGGACAGAAATTGAAGACTAAGAGGGACATCAAATTCAGCCAAGTACAGAACATAGGAAGTGAACTGAGCTACAGATGTTCTGGAGTACAATGAGGAAAAATGTTAAAGAAAGCATGTGCCTCCAAGTTGCAGAAGCCGAAGTTATAACCTCTACCAATACAACAAACAACACTCTGCTGTGTCCTGGAGGATCTATAGTTTGGCCTGCCATGATTGCTGAAGATATAAATGAACAGCCTGCTCACAAAACTCCTTATTCAGTCCAGGGTGACACTTTTGCAGTGCTCACCATTCAAATCTTTACCAGCTCTTGCAAGAGCCATTTACTACAATTGGTAAGTGACTGTGTGGAATGTTGTTTCAGGGTTGCTCCATATTTTTCCTTTAGTCCAGACTTATATTGGGGTTGTCTTGTCATCATCCACTCACCTTTGGAAAATGCTTTGAAAGAAATGAATGATCAAATTCCTTTCCCGGGTAGTAAAATGAATGGGGATTGTTGGTGGAGTAATTTAAGGTTGAGGTGTAAATGGAAGGGGGGCTGGTGGGTGGAAGCAGCCACAACCTTCAGAGTGGACGTAGGAATCCAGGAGACCTTAATCTAATCTCTCTAGGTACCAGCTCCCCTTTATAGGCCACTTTCCCCTCATGCACAGATCTCAGTCCCATGGGAGATGTTGGTAGCCCTTTCCATCGGATACCCCCAAGGAAGAAGTGAATTGGGTGTGGCTTCCCATGGGCTAATCCACTGTTAAAGAAGTTCTGGGTTCCTCCAATGCAGAAAATGGCTCAGTCTTTTTCCTCATCACTTCCATAAAAAGGAGAAGAGATAGGTTATGTGTGCCTGATCCTGCCTATCTGCCCCAGAAAGAGAAATGAGGGCTCGACTTTCTAGTCAAGTCCACCACATACAAACACAGCCACCCAGGAAGGCAGATTCTCATGGCCTAATCATGCCCTTCCTCAATGGAAAGGAAAAGTAGAAAAACTACCTGTTGTAATCTGAACTTCTTTCCTCCATACTCCTCTCCTCAGTAATGGAACTTTTTTCACTCCAGGTGTTTAAGACTCATTTCAAGTCTTAAATTCAAGCTAATAAGGATAAGGTCAAGGGGGCTGGAGGAGGGCATTTGGTTTTAACATGAGTTGCTTTTAGACACCATCAGAGGAAAGAATATTGCTGACAAATAACAGAGAGCCCTGTTATAGCTCAGCAGAGTTAGACATCACTTTTATAAGAACCGTGTTATGCTGCAGGCCAATAAAAATTTTGATGAAAAGTTTATTAACCTCAATTCCATACTATAATAGCTATTTCTTTATATTCCCTAAGCAGGAACTACAATATGATACATATACATATAGTTCATTATTACCCATTAATAATGCCCATTACTGCAAATCTTTTCTCACAACATAAGACCATAAGAATGGCCATACTGGGTCAGACCAAAGGTCCATCTAGCCCAGTATCCTGTCTTCAGACAGTGGCCAATGCCAGGGGCCCCAAAGGGAATGAACAGAACAGATAATCATCGGGCGATCCATTCCCTGTCGCCCATTCCCAGTCCTATTCATTTCAAAAGACTTGACCCAAAAGTTTACAAAATTGGCCCCTCCTACAACAGCTTTTTGTGCCAAATAATATACTATATAATAATTGCACAAGAGGAATAGATTCAAGCAGTGACATGAGCATCCACAAGAATGACAATTTTATCTGATACTCAACTTTTCTTCAAATTTCTTCATGAGTTCTCCACCCCCTCCAAGAATTATGGGAAGTGATCTGAAAATGTACAGAACTTACTTATCAAAAGAGTGGTTTGCTATTAAAATATCATTCAGTGTATTAATAACTCTGACCATAGATGGGGGAAAGGAATGTCATATGTTACAGAAAATTGCTTGATTCAATAAGATTTCCAGATTCTTTAATTAGCAAGTCTTTCTTCTGTGATTGCTCACAATTTTAGTGTAAGTGTCCAAGGATGCACAATTCTGCCTGTATGAATAACTAGAATTTTGGCACATTCTTCTTGTGGTTTAAAAGAGCTGTTACTCATTAGATTACATTATTTTAGATCAAGAGATTACACACACAATTTTTAAAATCTTAAATAAAGTATACAAGTTCTCTGCTAATAGAGCAATGTAATCAAATTGAATTTATACATTTTCACATATGCAGTTACAGCCATAAACTTGCTCTAGTGAGTGCAGCTGTTTTCTACAGTAGTGACACGCACATCTTCCACAGGTAACTTCAGCACTATCATATATAGGAAGGCAATGGAAGGAATGTAGACTATTTGTTGAATATTCTTACCTAGAGGGTTGGGAAGTAATCTCTCTATGGTCAGTTTTGTTTATCTTCCTCCTAAATAAAATATCCAGTTAAAGAAGAAGGATGAAATATCTTAGTGTTTTAAGGGTTAAAGATTTAAGTGCTTTAATCCATTCCCATCAGTCAAAAATTCATACTATTGTCTGCAGTCTTAGACAAGTCTCTTTACCTCCTGTTGGTGCAGTCAAACCAACTTTGGAGGTAAACAGAGAAATCTCACCCAGGACTTCTATGAGGATAACTATCCAATCCTGCTCTGGCTGAAATAATTGGAGTTTGGCCTTTACCTTCAAAGCCAGCAGAATCACCTCCTAAATCTTTCTGAGCACTACCCTGAAATGTATAAGAGAAATAATAAATAATCCTCAGAGAAACAATAGAAAAGTTAAATTATTTAATTGATATCAGCTATTGGAATTTCAAGTGACCATGACTGAAAGCATTGCAAAGCGATAGTACTTTACAGTATATCAAGGGGGCTATCTCACCTGCCCGCAGCTAAGGGACAACGGCTTGTGCATATTTTTAAAAAGGGTTAACACTTTTTCTGTTCTTGTTACCTGAAATGTGTCCTAACTTCTCATGATCACAACACAATGATCAAGACACTGTCAGCCCCAAAAGGCTGGGTGCTGTAAACTTGGCGAAGATGAAAAAGTTGATTTTATTGTACCTGCCAAGCAGGGGTACATATATTGTAAGAAACCCCATTCCAAAAATGTAAATGTCTGTGAGTATGCATGGTTTTGGATAGGCAAAACTAGGCAAAGGCCTTTGCCCATAGTGTCAATGTTTCCAATTTAAACAAACGTGTCTGCCTGAAATGCCGTGGGTTGCATTCTAAGGAACACGCACAATCAGTAAAGTGAAAATCCTGCTTTAATGTGCTTAACTAGGCAGGCAGGAGTGCTTATGGCCTGCTCATAATAGACCAGTATAGTGTAGGTGCCCTCTGCTATTGATGTCTGAGGGAGGAAGAGTTTTGAGCTATTCTACTTCATTTGTGTCTGACATCTGCAGCTACACCAACCTTTTATGTTCCAATCTGTAACTCCTAGATTCTCTGTCTACCCTGAACTACATTCTACCCTGGCTTGCACTCAGGTAACCCCACTGGGGTCAAATGTGGGTAGAACTGGTGCCCTGCATGTTTAGGCTATTTATACACAACACCAGTGGTTGAAGTGCCTACTGCATGGAATTAATAACTATGTGCAGTTGGAATGAAAGTCTTGCTCTAAATGACTTGATCGATCTATTTGTTGCTTTGGGTCTCTCCTAATACAATATGATTTAATTCACTTAACATTTCCATTTGGGTGTCTAAACAGTACAGTGTCATTTTCGGTTTATCGCTGCTGGATGCATCTCCCTGTTATTGACATATCAAGCACAAAAATAGAGAGTAGAAGGTGATGACTATGATTTCAGTATGCAAAACTGGGGAATAATTATTGCTAGACGTGAAGGGAGAAAATACAATCGCGTGTGTATGTGTCCCATGTCAGGCATGGAAACAGAATACATCGATTAGGCTTTGGGACGATTTATTCAGCTATCACATCCCGAAGACAGTCTGCGGTCAACAAATGAAATATCAAGAACGGTAAGAAAACCAGGGAAAGGTACATGAACGAGAAAACAGTGTGCTGCTCAGTAACATTGCATAGATTTCAAAGCTGCTCGGCGCTTTCAGTATCTGGTCTTGGATTCTACTGCACATCAAACCTAAAATCAAAAGGATTTCTGAGTGGATTCCCATGCCTAAACACACACCGTCCTCCCAACTTTTCTGGCAGATCCTTCTGCCTATTTGCCGCTTGATCAACAGTTTTCAGACACAGAAGGAAGGGCTTTTAAGTCACAATTTGAATCCATATATAGTTGCTAGGTTTAAACTCTGCTGCCTTGGTTTGCATTTCTCAGCTTCCTGCTTTCGTCCACACTAAATCTAGGTGCCTTTCTAGGTTCCTTATCCAGGGTTGGTGGGGTTTTGTGTGTCTTCCTCCCCTGCCTTCTTTAGTCTCCTTGCTAATCTGACTCGGTTTCACAATAATAAAGCTGTGGTCCCAAGTCAAATGCAAACTATTGACACTTTAACAAAAGTAGGTTTGATCATGCTGCAATCTGGGACTTTAGCTTGTGCTTTTCAGACTGCCCACTCAACCCCACATGTAAAATCGGGCTGCGAGCCCCAGAACAGCAGGTTTAGTGACTCTTCTGCACGTGTGACAATGCCAGCAGATCTCTGCTGGTTCCTTTCTACCCGTTTCTCGTGGGTTTCCCCAGACGGATCGGTACAGAAAGGCGTTGTGACCTGTTTGGTGTAATATAGATACCCACCGGTGGGGTAATAAGCTGGGGTTTGCATTCCTGCCACTAGAACCGGCAGAAATGAAGTAACCTGAATCACCTAAGGGGTTGATCACAAACAAAACTTTCCCCTTTCAAGCAAGGGATTTGCTCCAAAGCCTGGGGAATAAATACGCCATGACCAATTTGATACAGCCAGCGACCCCTCTCGTTCTGTCGTTAGGGAACTGTCGCAGATTTAATTGAATTTGCCGACTGCTGATACACAGACAGATCTGTGGCGCCCAGGGCTAAGAACAACCCCCTACAAGCAAGTAAAACCCTGTTAGAAGCCCTTTAAATCTCCCAGCGCCGATGGGATGATAGCCCAGGAGAAGGAATTAACTAAACCTCCAAACAAAACCACACACCTGGCAGAGGTTAACAGGATCTTGCGCAACAAACCGCTGCGAAAGCCTCCGATTTTGATTTAAACCAATATTCTCGTAACAGATCCGGAGAGGCCTGAGAATGATTCCTGCAGCCAGCCCCGCCCCCGGCCTTGGTAGCTGCGGGATGGACAGGTTCTCCGGCTTTAAAAATCGCTGGGCCTCCACCCACGCCACCAGCTGACTCCTCCTTCTCGGGCCTGGCTCTTGCCCATACATAAGGCCCAGTGCATAGCTGGCAAAGGATCGTCCGCTTACCTTGTGTTAGAGCCAAGTTTTATCCCCAGGGACGGGCCTTCAATTGACACTTGTATATTCAGAACGTGATCACACCTCTGTCATCAACGCGAGCCCCCCTCACCTGAACACGCACTTCACACTCCAGCCACTGGGCGGGGGCAATAAGGGGAAATCGGATTTTGAGAAAAGCCCAATCTCACTCGTAAAAACCCGCTTTTATTACAGGAGAGGCACAATACACACACAGCAAAGGGAAAATCAGCTTGGCAAACGCCTGTGTTTTCTATGGAAGCCGCTTGGGGGTTTATTAATATCATTAGCATTTAACCCACTCCCTGCCCAGCGCAGGGCTGACGTCACAGCCCTCCAGGAGTTGGCGGGGGGGAACCAAGGAGAAGCTACGTGGGCGAGGGGCGTCCTATTCCCCTCCCTGCTGCTGCCTGTCAGAGCTTCTCGGGGGATATTACAGGGGCTTCAGTCTGGAGCTCAAAGCACAAAGTCATCCAGTGTAATGAACTTCTGGAAACCTTTTCCTTTTTGTGCCATTCACTTTGTGAGAGCCAGAGACTGCCTCCTCTGACGCTTCTTCCCCCCCCCCCCATATTTTCCAGGCTGTGATCTCTCCTAGCTGCACTGAGGCACTCAGCACAGAATCCAGCTCACACATCCTACCTTCTCCTTTCATTGCTGCTGGTATTATTTTTCTTCTAGGACAATAATAGCGAGCCCCCGTCTAAACCATTTGGGTTCTCCTCGGCTCCGGGAAGGATTTTCTTGCAGCACCAACAAACCGCAGCAAACTTGTCTCTGTCTCAAGAAACCTTCTCAAGAAGCTACCAGAGCTAGGAAGAGACGCGAGGATGTGTCGATTCCCAACGGGCAAGGACTTCTGACTGCTTGGGAAACACCTGTCACTGAGAGAGAAAACCAAGAAAGGGGAGAACAGAGATCTCCCCAAAGCAGCAAGACTTTAGCCAGAGTTAGCGATTTCCAAAGGGATTCGAGCATGAGCAAACCGGCAGGATCAACAAGTGGGTAATATGTGGTGCAGGTTGCTAACTGCCTTTAGAAGAACTGCCCAGCCTGGGTGTTTTGCAAAAGCATGTTCTATTTCCATCTGTAGCGGCAGTTAATACACAGTCAGGCCCCAGATGGGATTTGGGGAGTTTAGGACAAGTTCTCGAAAAATGCTGGGTTTGTCATTTCCAACAGCTTGTTTTGATCGTACTGCTCTCTAATGAAATTTTGCTCCACTTTTGATGTCGAGCATGTCTGACATGCAGTTATACGTGCGGCGAGATAGTTATATTCCACTTGGAGGTGAGCATTTGTGTGGAGGTCTGCGTGATTTTGTGGGGGGGGGGCCGTGTTTGGTTTTAAAACAGCATTAAAGAGCTGAAACGTGCTGCTTCTCTCATGGTATTCACTCAACCTGTTTCTGCAGGACAATATTTTTATTTTGAAAAAGGGGTTTAAAACTCAGATCATTAAATTACATCGAATCGCATAAGCAACTCTGTTGAAAGAGGATTTAAATGCAATACTTTGCACACCATTTCCAGTCATACCAAATAATCCTGCAAAGAGGAAAGCAGAAACAACTTAAAAGTCACATTTCCCTTAATCCTAAATCCGTATACCTCATAACTGGGGAATGTAAAGTATGACTAACCGCTTTTGCGAAGAGCGGCTCAATCGGTCTAATCCCAACTGGCACTTTTGGAGTTTATAATATGGATGAAGTCAGTAACAAAAGAAAAAAATACGCAATCCAATTTAATGTGTGACAAGTGACTGACTGGACATTTATATGCCTTGCTATTTAATAGCACTGAGTAGAGCAGGATCATGGTGGTGTGGTGCAATTTAAATAGGAGTCTGAGAAGTGAGTGTACACGTGAGTTTGTGACAATAAGTACATAACTGCTACCTTCACACTCCCGCATGTACATCTAACTCACACATGATGCTTATCTTTGCCTCTAGCATTTATTATTTTGCCTCCGAATTCTCCTTTGTCCCTTGGAGGTTTGAATCCATCCAGGGAGAAGCCGCTGTTTTTGCTAGCTGCCTGGCTATTCTTGTTCGGAGTTTTGCCATTGTTGCTTAAATGTAGGGGTTTCTTTTGGAAAAGCGAGCGGGTGAAGTTGATTTCTATGTACAGGGAGTTGCGTTAAGTATTTTCCTACGGATAAATTAAGGCTTTTTTTTCTCCCTAAGAAACTTGATTTGTCACTAACAAAAGCCGAGCCAAAAAAAAATGAAGATGTAAGGACTTGATCTTGCATTTCTGGCGCACCCAAAACTCCCGCTGAAGTCCACATCCATGGGGAACTGGGTAGCAAAGGATGCGGGAGCGAAAGCAGCAAATTAAATAGTTTCCTGGCATATTTGTTTAAAGATAAGGATAAAATAAAACAGGGAGAGGGATGCAGGAAAAAAAGCCCCTTGTCCCTAAATATGTTTGAAGGGACAGAAAACATTTTGAGGGAGGGAAAACCCAACGCATCTAGAAGCTTAGTTCTGGACCGGCTGCCCCAGCGTTCTGTGCTTTTCACATTACTTTTCTCATTTCTGACACCATGAAATCAATAGCGCTTTGACTTCTGGCTCTGATGTTCCCTGGAGCCCATTCAAATAAAGCTTCTTACTTACTGGAGCTTTCCTCCAGCGAGAGCTGGCGGCACTGATGGCCGTTTGAAATAGATTTGTTCCCAGCTTCATCTCTTCCCACCAGCTCCTTTCCCAAAATCGGGCCAGATGTTCTGTTTCCTCTCTCCGTTTTGGGGAACAGGGAAGCAAACTACATTTTGATTAAAATCTAGGGCTATTTCTGTGGCCTTGATTCGCTTCGTGAAGCGCGGGACCATTGCATGGGGAACGGATGGCTTGTCCTATAAACGCACACGATGGTGGTTGTTGGTAAAGAAGGAAAAGAGCGGAGGAGAGCATCCCATGGTTTCAGGAAACCAACCATAATATTGTTACAGATGTGGTTAAAGGTTTGACAGGCGTCCACGCGGTTTCTTGGCCCTTTTTTCCAGTTGGTCTAATTTATAAGATTTTATCCAAGGGACAAGTTATAATTTAGAGAGCTCGGGAGAGATAGAGAGCTAGAGAGAAATCTGCTAAGTGTCCCCGGAGGGATGGGTGTTACCGTCCGCTGGAGCGGCTACAGGACTGCGGTCTGCGGCTGAAGACCTGAGGCAGGCTCAGACTGTGGTGACAGAATAGACCAGGGAGCTGCAGGCACGAGGTTTGTTTGGGGGGGGGGGGTTGTTTTGTTTGTTGTTTTTGTTTTTGCGGTGGCTTTTCTTCTTTGCCTGAGTCTGCAGTGTGGATCTTGCTCTACTTCCCCTCCAGTGAGTGTATAGTTATGTCAAACGTGATCTCTGCCTGGGTGGCAACAAGACCCCATCCCGCAGTCCCTCAAACCCAGACTAACTTCTTTCAACAGCCTCTGATGGTAATTACAGTAATCGAAGCTGCCATATATCTTTAAGCAATTATGACACACAAAAAGCTGCAAAGGACCCCCTGTCGAGGGATGTTAAAAACGGTTTCCCAGATCAACAAAATTCAATTTTCTTAAAGCTGGACTTCTGAGACCAAGCTCTGCTTCCTCAAAAGGGGGCTCTTTTAAACAGGAGGAATCAGTTATCTCATGACCCCGTGTCAGGTTAACATTTCTCTCTCGCTCGCTATTTTTTTTCTTTCTTTCATGAATTTTCTCATAACAACAGCCACGTCTACAATAGTCTGAGGGGCTCACACCCACTAAAGATGTTGATTAGTCGGAGGAGAGTCAGAATAATTGCAAAAGTGATCAGATGAGACGGACACAGTTGGGACTGGGAGAAGAAAGTTTAGTTAGGTCTTGAATGGAGGGTGGGGAAATTGACGGATAGAATTATATTTTACGTGAATAACTATACATCTGGCTGCAATTTGCATCACCATACGCCTTTTTTTATAATTTACAGCGGCAAATGCTGAATCTAGCATTATTTTATTAGCGCTAGGTCTAGAGGAGTTAAAATATTATTTTATCTTCTCTAGATCTGGTGAAATAAAATACAAAATAGAAACCGCACCGTAGTGAAACTACCTTTCACACCAAATAAAAGTCCCTCTCTAATGTTATACATATACTGCTACCCGATAAGAATTACTTATTTTCAAAAAAGAGAATAACCGCACTCCTTAATTTCACTGGTTCACTGCCTTGCTGTGGTTGAAAACAAAGTTCGGGTTTATTTGGAGCGGGAAGCAACGATTTATCTGCAAGCTCCAGCCAGGGGGAAGAAAGTCTGTGATTTGCATAGCTAAAATCAAACTCCAAAGTGCCTGTGAACTCTGCATTTCGTTTGGCGGTGGCATTACATACAAGGAGATGGCACAGATGCATGTATAATTTCACTCTTTTCTTCAGTGTGTGTGTGTGTATGTGTATGTGTGTAAATCTATCGGTGGATGCTGAAGCTGAAGGCGGTGGGGGTAGCCGAGTGCTCGCCCCTGTTGGCATTATGTGATATCCGAATTCCCAGGCTACTCTTTTTGACGGGTCACTGGTGACCCAATAGGCAGGTGGCAAGGAGGGCTTGTAATTACACAATTCCAGAAATCATTCCTTGTCCCCAAACCCTCCTCCTACCTGCAGATGCAGAGGCACAATTTACGTTACAGGCTTTGGGGGAGAGGTGCGGGGGGGGGGGGTGGCTTTCCTAGCTGGACTTGTTATTAACTGCGTAAAAGTTTTCTATTCTTTAACCCCTCTACCCTCCCTCCTCAGCCCCCTCCCTTCCCCAGTCCCTAACCTAATCCCCATTCCTCTAGCAGTGTTGTATATAGCAGCTGTCGAGTTTCATTTAGGGGAGAAGCTGGCAGCTTGTGCTGATTGGAGGCAGTCAAACGAGTTTCAATGGGGAAAATCATTAAGTTAACACTTTATCTAATGTCCCTAGTGTCTATCAGGAGGCATTGTTTCAGAGCCTCCGGATAAACATGTCTGAAAGCATCCTGGGCTCCTAAATTCTCTAGGGAGCAGGAGAGACTTCTCTGAATCCAGCTCCCAACCCCCTCCCCCATCCCTCTTCCACCCCAACCCCCCACCACACTTAAGACACTCTTACTGAGCTAATTCAAAGCAAAGCGAATTGCTATAAACCAAATCGGCCAGGTTTTTCATACCCAGGTTTTGTGAGAGAGCTGCACCTTTAGCTTGAGTTACTTCGGGGGGTTGAGGGGAAGGAGACTGTTTGAACGGATGCTAACGAAAAGAAAAGAAAAGAGCTGCTCGGTTTTGTGGTGCGTTCATTGAAATGGGGTTTAATAAGCTCTATAAATTTTATGTGACTCAGTGCATTTGCAATTACAGTAAAAGTCGCTGAAAAGTAAACATAATTCAGACTGATAGATAGAAAGAAACAAACCAGACATTTCAAATATGTTTGGCAGTACATAAACTGCACTTTCCCACAGTTAATGCAGAAAGTTTTGCTTAAATGTTAGGGTAATGGGAAACACATCCAAGTTAATGGCGGGAACAAACCCAACTGGAAGCTATTTTTGCGACTTGGTTCTCTCCACTCCCTACCCACGGAACGTAGCTTTCTCCCTATTTGAAGAACACTACGGATCCAGCAAAAACTTTTCTCTCCTAGCAGGAAGGTTTTTGCTATTGCTGCTGCTGTAATGTTTCGTTGCAAAAATGGGTCTTGGCGATTATAGAAGATTCAAATAAATGTAGCGGTGCATGAATAATTCTCATTGTAGAAAACTGACACTTGCTCAAGGAAAAGAAGGTTGCCTATAAAATCACTTCATTATTTGCTTTTATCGCAGCTCTGGTGCTAATCCCTTCAGAGGTCAGATTGCTTAGTTCTCTCTCTCCCTCTCCCCCCGCTCCCTCTGCCTCTGCTTTTTCAGGTCGTATATTAGACATCCCTTGTAAAGTGTGTGGGGACCGCAGCTCCGGCAAGCACTATGGGGTTTACGCTTGCGATGGATGCTCAGGATTTTTCAAACGAAGCATCAGGAGGAACAGGACGTACGTCTGCAAATCTGGAAATCAGGTAATAGTGACAGCACCGGCTCATTCCCCTTCCGCTTCCAAAGAGTTATTTATTGTACTGTCGCTCCAGACTTCCCCTCTGTCATGCCGAAATATGGATCAAAATCTAATATGCTTCCTGCCAACTGGATGTCATCGCAGCCTAATACATTCTGGAAATGGGAGCGGGGAGAGATACTAGATTTTGTCTGTAATAGATTTAAGCAGCTCGGAATGTTTGCTAAACGTTTTAAGGATATTCACATTTTAGCAGGATGTTTAATGCAAGCTTCTTCCGGACACGTATTATAATGGAATAGGAGACAACTTCCTGGGGGGATTTAAACAGCAAATCAAAAATCAGAGTTCATGCTTCAGGACGTGCGGTGGTCAGGAAGAAATGCCTTCCCCATCCACTGCATTGTGGAGGAGTTTCGCCAGATATACTGACCACTGAACGGTCTCTGAAGCATTAGGTATTGGATTGAGGTAGGATAACGGATTTCATGGACCAAGAATCTGCTTCCACAGGTCAGATCTTTCCTCTCAAAGCAAGAGGATTTCAAAATTAGAGTAAATTGTTATGTGTCAATTAACACAATGTATATTAGCATTAGGTTGGGCAGTTTTCCAGGGCCAATCCCCAGTCTCCAGGTGTTCAGATTACTCTCTGGTTGTGCACATATGTGGAAGTGTCTAGGTACATAACTACTCCGTTCAGCAGCACAGAGACAAAATAGATTCAAACGATAAACCAATTTACCGTAACGACAGTGACATAAATTGGTGTGGCCTTCTCTTGCTACAGGTTCTGTTTGTCCTCGCTACATCACGGTGCAGGTCAGACCCACTCTGCGTACTCCTACCGAGCTTATTGAAGCAGAAGAGAGGGCAGAGACTCGCAAATATTTTAAGACAATGTTCTGACATAAACTTTGCTATTAAAACATAACCAAGTCGGAGAACAATCAACCCCCCAGCTTTTGATTTCTGTCTCCCCTACCGCTAGCCCTTCATTAAAATAAAAGCGCAGTTATGGAGAGGGAGGGGGGTGAATGGAGGAGCTGATGAGTTCAAGCCAAGCCAATACCATAGTTACAGGGAAGATTTCTTGAAAACAAAACTCCCCCTCCCCTGCGCCCGCCCATCTCACTGGAAAAGACGTTTGCACAAAGTTTTTGAACAAGCTTCTCTCGCTAGAGTTTCTTTTCCAGGTCACTATGAAACTTAGGACAGTAAAAAGTGCAGCTCCCACCGACTATCTAATAAATGCCTATTATAATAAAAGAGACAAGGCGGGTGAAGTAGTATCTTTTACTGGACCGACTTCTGTTAGTGCAAGAGATACGCTTTCAAGCTCCGCAGAGTTCTTCAGAACAGTGCAGCTCCAAAGTTTGTCTTTTTCACCAACAGAAGTTGGCCTGATAAAAGATATGACCTCACCCACCTTGTGATCTTTAATTTCCTGGGACCAAAAGGCTACACCAACGCTGCAAATATATGATAATAAAGGCAATTAGTAGATTCAAGTAGAGGGTTAATTGCCTGTGTGGTAAATAGAATAAGGAGTGGTGGAAAATAATCTGACGGCATTTACTATCATACTTGAAGGATTAGCGCTAGGAAAATGAATCGAGGTTTCCCCTTTCCGGAGTATTTGAACTGTTCACTCACTGCGGACAATAATTTTCACTTTACACCGTGCTCCTTGTCTCCTGTGTGTGTTTATAAACACGATCCTGCAGTCCTGTCTCAGGCGAATTCCCACCGATTTCACTGTGAACTGTGCCAGAGGAAGGACAGCAGTGAATCAACATACAACTATATAGTGCATCCACAAGGGTGCTGTGTAACTTGTGGTACCTCCACTCACCCTCACACATTTAAAGATCGGCTAATATGTAACAGTAAAAAGGGGAAAGGCTGTCAAGTCAAAAGGCGGATGGCAAAGAGAATATTGAAATAAATTGATCCGATAGTATCAGCTTTCTACTTCTACAACAGAACCGTGCAGGGAGAGTAAATCGATTTTTCCGAAGCAGCTACCAGTCATCCTTCCTCATATCAATATTGCCTTAGGTGTCCTCTGCTTCTGTTCAGTGGATGGTGTCGGAAGGTGTTTTAGGTGGGAAGCTCCTTTGTTTGAGTGCACTTTGAAGAGCTAGAGAAGAGAGAGCGTCTATCCGGGGCCGAACCTAAGTAACTGAAGTCTATGGGTATTTCGCGCTCTACTGCAGTGGGAGATGGAAACCCCCATAGGAGTCCGGAATAAGTTTCGCTTTGCAACCTTACTTCTGTGAAAGGCGAGTTTCCATTGACCGACGAAAAATGTAAATTCTACAGGGTCTCGGCAGGTGCGAACTGGTTTCCAGCTCACACCGCAAGTCAGAACTGCAGAGTTACAGCCAAATTGTTTCTGAACAATTAACACCAACAATTTATACCAGGCCCCCACCTCTCTGAGAAGGGGGTTTCCTTCATTGTCATGTCTCACAGGGCACCGGAGGCGTGAGGGTACGGCAGTATAACCACACATGGTATCTGGAGTTAGTACCACAGGATAAGGGGCAGACTGAAAAAATGACCATTAGCTTTTGCTTGCATAAGTCAAGTTATCTGAGGCTCCGGGGCTAAATGAACATAGCCGATGCTAGAGTATAAACACAGACACAGACAGACAGACAGACACACATTGTGTCTGGTTCAGGACCTTTTTTTAGAATTCTGAAATCTGTCACCAACATTTACATTTATTTACAAAATCCACCCACCTCCGTCTTGCCCCATCTTCTTAAGGTCTCCATGTCCGCTACTTCAGTATCGGCTGAATTTTGACTCTGTGGCTGAATATTTCCGGCTTACTGAGCCGATGGCTGCACGTGACTTTCTGGGACTGTGCTTGTCTCTGAGTCTATACTACTCCTCTTCGGACAGGGGCTCCTGCTGCACCTGCAGGCCTGGGGAGCTATGTTATTCCGGGGCGCAGCTGGAGCCTCTAGGGGTGGGGAGCTGTCTAAGGTGCTGAAATAGATTTGTCCATAACCACCTGCCCACTCATTTGTTAGGGGCCAAATCCTGTTCGTTTTACTCACTCCAGTAGCCCCATCGAGTCAGATGCTAATCTTACTTACACCGATGGAAATCTTTGGTAACTCCATTTGGAGTCACTGTAGAGTGACTCCGGTTTTCCCTCTACGTGACTGAGACCAGATTCTGCTTTATTGATTTCACCGGGGCTGCCTCCAGGAATGAGGCCAACAGGATTTGGTCCCTTACGCCTCGTTGCACCCTACATGCACACCAGTATAAGCCTCGATATAGTCCCCCAGGAAGGAACCCCTCTGTGATTAAATCGGATTCATGGACTCACACCCGCCTAACGAGCCCTTTCTTCCGTTCCTCACCGGGACGCTTCGGCACATGTACAGTCTCCTGTTCATTTGTCTGTTTCTGTAGAAGTAACTCCTTTCTGAAGCGAATAAATCCTGCAAACCCGAACGAGTCTACCTCCTAGCTAGCCCTGTCCTCTCCAAGTACAGACTGCGCTGACCAAGGGTCCAAGTCTGAGCTGCTTGCTCAGGCCAAACTCCTATTTGGCGTCGCTGGGCGTTTCGCCCAAGTAAGGACCGTGCACACAGGTGACCCAGGGAAGGTTATGCAGTGTAAATACACAGGGCCATACGGTGGCATGCGGTTAAAAGCAGAACTCCCCACTGGTTTCGGGCTGCTGTTCCGCTTGGAAAATCGTTGGCACCATACATCGCTCCGTTCACAAATCCTTCCTAGGAGGACCACAAGCAGAAAGGGCACAAGCCACGTGCTAAGGGTGGGGGGGGAGGGAGAGTACTCCCTAATGTTGTGATCACTGAGCAGGTTCTTAGCTGCCCCGCCGTTCGCTCATCAGTTTCCTACCCCATACCTTGTGCAAGCCCATCTCTTAACGAAAGGAGTTTCTCTGTTTTAGGGAGGTTGCCCCGTGGATAAAACACACAGGAATCAATGCAGGGCGTGTCGACTGAAGAAATGCTTGGAAGTCAACATGAACAAAGACGGTATTTGCACATCCTTTTACCCTTCTCCTTTTGGCTGAGTAGTATGAACCAGGCGTCGCATGTATGGAAAAAACGCACCGTAATGCAACTACCTGGAACCCATGGCCCGTAATATTTCCTCCCAGCTGCCCTCCACCTGTCGGCAAAATTCCCCCTTCCCTTCCACCGTCCCAGGCTCAGCTCAATGACCCCTTCCTGCCAATGAGCAATTAACGCCCAGCCCCGGCACCGACGCTTCCAGCCTGACCCAAAACAACACCGCCACTGCCTTTAGCCCTCCTGCCCCCACCCCGCCCATGCACCCTATCGGAGCCGATTCCTTCCCATCGGAACAGTCTGTTATTTAACTATGTACAACAGACCCAAAGCCAGTGCCGGGCAAATTGTTTGCGTTGGTGACAAAAGCAACTAACATAGTGAAACAAGTGCAATGAAACCACCAATTAATGTATTTCAGCCAAATCCAGCCCTTGGCGTGGATCCATTCGAGTTAGCGGAGCTATGCCAGGGATGGATTTGACCCACAGTGTCCAGATTCACCGTTTGGTAAGGAGCTGCAGGATTTTTGTGCAGGGAACAGAAGTGTCATATCGCTCCGAGTAATAATGACCCAGTTATTCCACACCCCTAAGCTTTGATCAGGTTAGACACAATCCAGTCCCTTGTTTTAATGTCTCAATCAGATAAAATAATAATAAATAATAATAATTAATAATAACAAAGGTCGTTCTATAACAATTGAACGAAGTGTAGGCAGTGGGTGAATCCTTCAGCTTATTGAAGGCGAGGGGAGTTTTGCCACTGCCATCAGTGGAGACAGGAATCCATTGCTTTATTCAGAGAATGAAGACCCTTGCTGTTAAAATGAGCCCTTCACCTTAGCTTTTCTGAGATGCAACTATAAATAATAGAATTAAGAATCACTTAAACTCTCAATTAAAGTCGTCACTTGGAAGCCGCGCGGCCTCTCACAGGTCCGCAAACTGTGAGCTGTAAAATTTCCCTATACAATAAACAATATGATGAGCCACAAACGTCTTTGTGGAGGAAACAGTAGCCCGAAACAATAAAGATTTTTTCAATTGATAATTCACCAGCAGTCAGCCTGGCTTGGCATTCATTCAATATACTCGTGTGCAACCGTCTACTGTCTTCTAGTGCCCAACACATCTTTTAACACATTTCGGTCCGAAACAAGGAAAGTGAAATCCTGGCTCCCGGGAAGTCCCGGGCAAAGCTCCGCTTAACCTCGATGGGGTCAGGATTTCATACTTGTTTTATTAGCACGTGACCGTACGTTGAAGATGCCGAGATAGCGAGATTTCCTGATGCACTTGCCACAGTTATTGACATAAATCTTCTCAACTTGAATTCGATTCCGATCCTATGGAGACCAGCAGCAGAGTTTAATCAGGCAAACACTCCAAGTGACTCATTAGGTTGAAACTCTTATCGAGTCTTGACCATTTCCTATTATAATTCTGAATTAAACTTGTTTAATTTTTGGTGTTTTTTTGTTTGTTTTTGTTTTTTTCTGTTGGACGGGTTCTAGTGCCTGCCAGAGTTAGTCTGGAAAGTATTGTGTTGTCACTGCTGACTAGAGTTGCCAACCCTCCAGGATGGCCCTGGAGCCTCCAGCAATTAAAAATTAATCTTTAATTAAA
The DNA here is from genome assembly GCF_003597395.2 of Chelonoidis abingdonii. NCBI lineage: Eukaryota > Metazoa > Chordata > Testudines > Testudinidae > Chelonoidis > Chelonoidis abingdonii. Next base: position 85,917,397 of record NC_133771.1, read on the forward strand.
TATTATGTCATGTGATGAAACCTCCAGGAACACATGCAGCCAAAATTGGCAAACCTATTGCTGATGGGACAGGCAAATATTTCCTTGCAGATTCACTAGAGCTATCCCATAAAATCCCAGGCAACAAAATTTAGGCAAGGCTAATGCATCGCTGAGTTCAGATTACAAAACTGAACCTGTATTTCAGACACTTCCTGGGGAATAGCACAATCAAAGTTGTGGAATATCGTGACCTAGTAAAACAGAACTTTCGCATCCTACTGATTTGCTCCTCAACATAATATGACCCAGTAACTACTTACCACGCAACCCACAGAGAACCTCACAACAATCCTAAACTAGATGTCGCAGGAAAAGAAAATCAGGGCTATAAAATGCCTATTGCCACTAAATGAATAATATTGTCATGCTGAAGAGATGACTACTCCATCTATAAATGAAATCCAGACAAACTTTCAGATAACTATTTTAATTGGTTTTTGGGAAAAAATCTGGAGGTTCATGCTGCATTTTAAGGCCAACCATCTAATATTAGGCACTGAAAGTAATGATATGGTATGCAATATCAGGCACTTAATTCTGCATGCACCATTAAATAACCGAGGACAATGAAGTATAGTAAGTCAGTGAAGCCCTGTTCCAAAGTCCTTTGCAGTTAGTGGGAGTCTTTCCATTGATTTCAATGGGCTTTGGGATCAGACCGCAATTGGGTAATACATTCACTCAATGAGCCCTTTATTCCCAGCTGTGCAACACGAAAGAGGTCCAAGAACATCCACAATAAGGAAGCAAGTCGCGCTGTATTTCAGAGGACACAAGGAAGAAAATGGAGCTACACCTCACTTTCCCTCAGCAGCTTTACCTGCTCCGGCCTTCTTTACTGCTGTCACGCAGCTGGAACCCCACAATCTAGAGCTGGCTGCTGTATCTACGACCCCCGAGCGGCAGACGTTGGTGGGCCTGGCACAACCAACTCCAAAGGTCAGAGTTGCTTTCTGTGTTCTAATCTGTGAGAGTGTTCAGAGATTATGGCCAAAATATTAGAACCTGAAATCAGGGGTTGGCAAGTCTTGATTTAGAGCTGGGGTTAAGTGTCTCCAGAGGGTGTGTTTGTGTGAGATCCAGTCATTTCTATAGTAGAATACAAATCCAGACCTGCTACTATGAAGTGCAAATGCTCCTGTTGATTTTAAGGAGAATTTTGTTTGAATAAGAACTTTATGATTGGCCCCCTCAATACTTAAAAAACTATTTTGGTGGCGAATAAAAGACTGATTGTCTGTAAGTTAAAATCATTCTTGCTATATGGAGATAAATACACACCAATCCATTTTAGACAGAAGCACACACCATTTGTGAGCTGTTATAGTGTATGTATACATATGCATTCCCTGGAAAGACCTACATACAGTGGAACAGTTCATAGACACTGCCACCTGCAGACTACCCGCCAACCTACATGTTTCAATCATGGACACAGTATTATGAAAATAACCCAAGATTGGAGAATCATCGACTTTCTGGACAATAAAAGGCCCAGATCCGTAATGATTGAGCCCATAATGCACTGTAATGTACTGAGCAAATTATCGCAGCCTATCCAAATATCTAGTAATTTATATTTTTATTTCTGGACTTTGACATTTAATAAGCAGCATAGGAAATTGCTGTCATAAACTTTGTGGATGAGGTTTATCTATGAGTTATTTAAATTGATAACTTAAATATTTTCATGCCCTCCTTTCCAAAATATTCATAAGCACATTTGTATTTACAGTAACAAATTACATAAAAATTGTTGTAAATCAACCTGGTCTATTGCTTGGTGAAACCCACTTGCTTGTAACAATCATATTTCTATTTTTTTAAATGTAAATTCAAAAATATTAAACCAGAAATTATTTAGAAAGAAAATTCATTTTACTCTGTGCTTTCTGCAAACCACTTAAGCACGTTTAAATCCAATTGAATTCAATGGGACTTAAGCATCTGACTAAGGCTAAGCATGTGCTTTGAGGAATAGGAATAGACTGCTGAATCTGGGTGTGAATTAAGGGTAACAATATAAAATACTGATTCAAAAAATTATATATAATCTATATATCTGCTCTAGAAAGCAGAGAACGCTGAATAAAGTGGTGAGACAGGGACCTAGAATCAAGCTACATTTTTAATATTGTTAGAATTTATGTCCACCATACTGTGATCTTATGCTTATATGATCCCATTCATCCCCACGGATAGCATAGCAAATAACCTGCTTTATAAAGGACCCACAGAAGCCAACGGAAGTTTTGCTATTAATTTCAGTGGATGCAGGATGCGATTGCTTCAGTTATCTATATACAGGAATGACTAGTGAAGTGCAGGCATATCTGAGGTGAATAAAGAGGGCAGGGCTTAGCAGCCAGCGGTCTCACTCCTAGTTTTTGTTTTATGTTTATGTCCCTGAAAGCTCATGTTTCAGGGTTTCAGCCTGCCACCTGCAGAGGATTCTCCCTTGCCCTTGCCCCAATTTATACAGTTGTTTGTTTGGGTGGTTTAGTTTTGTAGTTTATTTTATTTTTTGTTTTTATCTCCTTCCTCTGAAGCATCAGAGATGCTTATGGCTGGAGATGGGATATTGACGGGTGGATCAGGACTCAGAAGTGGCAAAGAGCATTCTCTCTCTAAGGTTCTTGGCTGACTAGTTCTTGCTCACATGCTCAGGGGGTTGGTTCTTGGTCACATGCTCAAAGTCTAATGGGTTACCATATGCTGGGTTAGGAAGGAATTTTTATAAGCTGAGAAGGTTAGACTGGCAGTGATCTTGGGAGGGGTGGGTTACCTTCCTCTGCAACATGTGCATGTGGGTCATTTGCCAGGATTATCTGGGAATATCTCACTTAATCATTTCCCTACCCTTGCAGGGGCTTCAGGCATCTCAGTCCCTCCTATTCTCTGCCCGTGGCACATAATAGTCTAGTCTTCTGGAGGCTGTGATATTTTGGTCTCATGTTAGTTGCTGGGTTTAGTGCATGAGTGGTGGCCTGGGATAAACAAGAGGTCAGAAAAGATGATCTGGTGGTTCCTTCCAACCTTAAACTCTACAGGTATCTCAGTCACTTTTTATTATTATTCCTTGTTTTACTTTTTATATTAGTATCCACACGAAGTCAATGGTACACCTATGTACCTCTATGAAGTGGCCACTGAATCTGTTTGTGAATCTGCCGCCAGGCTTCTCTTTATGAGTATCAAATGGGCCAAGAGCGTTCCAGCCTTTTCCACTCTGTCGTTACAAGATCAGGTAAGACTTATATAATGAGTAATTGTCCTTAGCCTCACAACCATATTAAAGATGGTTCACAAAATTCAGATCTAGATCAGATTTTTCACTCCCCAAAGGTATTGGCCCCTGTAGTTTTTGATCTGGCCCATCTCTAAAATAATATATTGTTTTAACAGCAATTTTCATCAGTCTGAAAAGGATATTTTATAGTGAAACTCAGATAGGAAATATTTCCACAAAAATCAGGAAATAGATGTTGCTATAAGACAAATATTATGAGAGGCAGCATGTTGCAGAACACCAGGCTGGAAGTCAGGAGACCAGGGATGAAATCCTGGCCCCAGTGAAGTCAATGGCAAAGCTCGCACTGACTTCAATAGGCCTAAAAGTTCACCGCCAAGATCTATTCCTGGCTCTTCCCTTCACATTCTGTCTGAACTTTTGCAAGTCATTTAATCACTGTCTGCCTCAGTTTCTCCAATTGCAAACTGAGTATACTGGTATTTATTCTCCCTTGTAAAGTGCTTTGAACTCTCTGGATGAAAAGTGCACTTTCAGTAAACATTTTTACCATTTAATCTTACTAGCGTACACTGGCCAAATGGGTCTCTGTGTCACACTGACTTGAATGAAGTTATTCCACATTTACACTGATCTGACTTAGAGCAGAATTCAGCCTACTCTTTTTTTCCCTCCTAATTAAAATCCTCCTTAATTTGTCTTGTTTTGCTCTGTGACAACTTGCCTTTGCCTCAAGTGATTTGTGAGTGAACCATAATAACTAAAGCAATTTTGTAATGACTTAATTTATTTAATATAATGCATTAGTTCTGAAAAGTAATCAGACAATAATAAAAGGAAAAAACTACACAAAGCCCTAACCACAAAAATGTATCTAATATTTTGATATCAGTGTGTTTAATTTTGCAATACAATAACTAGAAAGAAAAAAGTCATATCTTAAATATTACAACTAATTGTATTAGTCTGTGGTATGTTAGTGTAAGTACATAAACAAATGCATATGGTGAGCAGAAAAAGATTTTGAGGATGACAATAGAGTTTTCTACCTAAATAGTTGTCACATGTAGCACAAAAAGACATTTGCTTAGACAAACTGAAAGGTCCTTTTTCTAGAGCCAGTCCCAGATTTTGAGAGCCCTTTTGTGAGGTTAGATATGTGGGGCCTCATTCACCTCCCTCTATGTATTGTCACCAGCAAATCAGGTATCTATAAAGTGACCAGATAGCAAGTGTGAAAAATCGGGACGGGGGTGGAGGGTAATAGGCAATTATATAAGATAAAGTCCCAAATATTGGGACTGTCCCTATAAAACCGGGACATCTGGTCATCCTAGGTATATATATTCAGGACCACTGGATGAGAGGGATCTTAAAGAGGCAGCAGAGCTGGCATAAGCCAAAGGCTTAACAGTCAACAGGGAACAACTGACAGGAAGATAATGGGAGTGGGCCCAGTTCATCAGTTACTCCTGTGGATCGGGAAGCTGGATCAGGCTTATGAAGGAGCTGCAGAATCGGACCTAAAGTGTACTTTATTACACAGACATCATGGGAAATGGTTTTGCTTTGAAAACTACTTCCATTTCAAAGAAAACAATCTCTGTCATAATGCCACAACAACCAAATTCAGCCATGGACTATTCACATCAACAGCAGTTGCATCCACCTAGGCCAGGGCTCAATTTGGTCTAACATGTAAAAATTCCCAAGAGATCATCCCCCCAGGAAGAATGGGGTGAAGAGAGTGGGAAGGAGGAAACATCTACATCTTTCAAGAGAGAGGCCCATCAATACAGTAGAAATGGCTAATGCACATTCCATATCATTGAACGTTTCCCATTAAACTCCTCACAAAAATCTGTTTATCTGGTCATCTTAAATGATCCAGCAACATAGCTTACATTTGAAATGAAAGGCAAGCGTTAGTGAATTGTAACGTCAGTTGAATCTGTTTTAAAGTTCAAACAACATCAACTTCACCATTCTTCCCTCCAGGTTGTAAAGATGGGACTGAGTTGTAAAGTTTAGAGCAGGATCCAAATTTCCGAGAGGTTCAGATATGGAACTATGGGTTGAACCTCTCTCTAGCATGATTCCTCAGCTTCCTTTCACATTCAGGAGAATCTCAAAGGAAATAACTCTTGTTTTAATAGCCTTATTCCACTGTTAGAGAATCAGACAGATGATCCTTACAGTAGTACTACTGTTCAATTTCATTTGATTGTAGCACAGATAAAAATGTCTGCATTTCCTCTGCGTGTCTTTTGACATTCAACTGAAGAGTCTAAATCTTTTCCTAGGATCTGCTTTTGTTTTGGGCACCTCTAGAAAAATTAAAACATTACAATTCTACAACTGTCACTTTTCTGTCTTGAAAAATGTGGAACCCCATCTGTTGACAAAACACAAGCAATCAATAGCAGGTTATCCTTATCGATAGTGCCTGATTCTGAAACAGAAGTAGGTTCTTTAGAAAACCTGGGATTTTCTAGTTCCTTTGAGGAATGAAGGCCATTTATAAACCCTCACTACGGTCAGCATGAGCTATTCCAACTGGAGGCTTTAAAGACATTAATAGGAATGAGGAGAGCCTTAGTGGTGTTGGAGGAGAAAGTTCCTTTAATTTCTAAAGTCTTCTGACTTTAACTGCATCTTGTTGATATAAATCTAGGAATCATTGTTCATTGCTGTCTGCATGAACAAGTCACAAAAAGTTTTACAAAAGCCAATTAATACTTAAGAATCAGTTTATTTATACCACATAGAAACCCGCATATCTAAATGAAATATCAGTTCTCTATAAGGCACAAGGAATGGCTGGTTAGTAGTCTTCAGTGTAATGTAAGTTCTGTTTCTCTCACCAGAAACCTGAGATGGATATGGTACTTCAGATAATTTCATATCACTGGGCAGTTTGTTACTATAAAAGCCAATGCAATTAATTAAAACCCATATTATGTGCAGAGAGACACATTTACATTTCAGTCACAATTTCTTTATTAGAGTTGAATAAAAGCTCTGCAAAGTCTAAATAGATGGTACAGAAAGGTAACTGATGTCATGATGGTCATAGTTCTGGAATGCAGTGGTGGTGTGGCCATGTTGGTCCCAGGATATTAAAGGGACAAAGTGAGTGAGGTAATACCTTTTTAGGTCAAGTAAAAGATATTACCTCATCCACAGTGCTTAATTTGTGCCAGGGCTGAGCCCTGGCACCTCTAGGCTTGGCAGGTCATAGCCCTGGCACCTCTGGGCTTGCAGCATCAGTTATGAATGTAAAAAAATTGCTTGAGCCCCGGCATCTCTTTCAGTACAAATTAAGCACTGCTCACCCACCTTGTCTCTCTAGTAGCACTGTAATGACTTGACTCTGGGAGAGCTCTCTCTGAATCTAATTAAAACAATATGGCTTAAAACACTGGGTATTAAAAATTAGAACTTAGATAAGAAATTTCCAATTATTGGATGATTTCAGTGCAACTGAAATGCATCTCTTAAAATTCAGATGTGTAAGAATAACAAAATTCTATTGAAAGGATTCTGTTTTATAAAGAGACATTATACTCAACAGTTCCAAAATGTATTCTTCCCTTGTTCCCAGTATACTCTACGTTTCCAAAATCCATGTAGTGTTTTCTCAGCAAAATCTTTGACCAACACTATAAGTCTAAGTGTGTGTTATCCTGAGTCTTGAGAATGGGACCCCTTCTCTTTTCCTGCCAACTGCATAACATCAGTAAAACTTCTTTGCAACTGCTCCTGAAGTCTTAGGGTGACAGTAGCAGCCACAGGCCCTTATGTAATGTCTCCCTTCTTTGTAGGGGTTTTGGGTAATGTATCATCATAATCATAGGGCCACCAGCCAATCCTTCCTGAGCCTAGTCCTGCTCTGCTCACAAAGTCACCTCCACCTTGTTGTGGACCACAAAGAGGCATCGAGTCCCAACTGTGTGTGCTCTCTGTGGTGTGCCCCTCAAACCATGCCATGGAACTGATGAGATTCAGCTGGATATAGGGCCCCTCTATGTCCATGCAAAGGAGGTGGGCTAAGCCAAAGTGTCACATGTGCACTTAAATTATTCTTTGCTGGCTTTGTCACTGTAAATCCTAAAGACCCTAATTTTCCTCTCATGCCTACCAGTGTATTTGTACTTAAATCAAATCAATGGGATTGCCTCAATGAAAACAGAAAAGGGAAGTGGGCACAGAGTTCGCTACTCAGCCCTCACAAGAAAAAAAAAATCTACAAAAACAAATTAGGGTGGAAAGATTATGGAGAGCAAACAATAGCACTGGCTGCAATATCTGGATCCAAATCAGAGAGGCCCCAACCTCCACAGGTGTTTGGCTGTGGAGTTGGGGTTCATCCCTTGTTGAAGAGGGACAATCCAAGATGTTTGGACCCAGATTCGAACTTCCCTAAAGTTAAGTGACATTCTAGAGTTTGGATTTGTGACTTACTCTAAAGTAACCAGATTTCTGTGTCCAGCTTTCAAGGGCTCTTTTCAGCAAAAGTAGGAAAGCATAAGATTTTAATATACCTTGATATTGTCTTTTAACCGACCATAGATTTGTTTAACCAACAGTGGATTAAATGTAAAGAAGAGGATGCCTGTCATTGTGTAGTAATGCTTTGAATGGACACTATCCAAAGGTGCCAGTTCAGGCCACCACCTAGTAATCCACTCATTTCACAAACCACATGTTTTCAGGGTAAAAAAGTCTAATAGTACAGAAATTATTAAAACAACTATCCGGCAACCATTCTGCTCTCAATACACATGTCTATTGACACTGAGGAGGAGAAGAGAGCACTTATTGAGCAAGCCTGCTTTTGAAAAATATGAGTAGATATTTATGAAGAGTGTAAGCTCTTTGGGGCAGGGACTGTCTCTCTCCCTCTTTATGTTTGCACAGCACCTAGCACAATGGGCCATGAGTGAGAGTGGGGACTCTAGGTTCTCCAGTAATACAAATAATTAATACTAGTAATATTTCTTCCAGGGATATTCTTATCCATATACACCTCATCAAAAAGATAAGGAAGAGCTAAAATATTCACAGGGGAAATACAAAGGCGGACACTTAAAGCAGTTTTTAAAGTAACAGAAATTTACATATTGAAAATGTTTATAATCTATAAATTATACACCATGTTATATTGTACATCTATTGTATGGCAGCTGATGCTTTTGGAAGATGCTTGGAGAGAACTGTTTGTTCTAGGAATAGCACAATGGGCCATTCCAGTTGATGCTAACACTCTACTGGCTGTATCTGGTAAGAATTGCACAATTTAATGACTTTGTTATAGAAATTACCATAAAAATACATTACTGAAAAAAGAACAACATGTAAAGAATAACAAATTCCCGCTGAACAATAGAGCATACCTGTCATTTATAAATCTATATTTAAATGCAAATAATGTTGTTTTGTTGTATTCATGACTGCTTGCATTGTCATTTAAATGCAAATTACTGTGTTTGTTATCATCCAAGAGAAGATTTTATATTAACTTTCATACAATATAGTCAGTTTACATGGAATCGGATATCTAAGAGTGACAATTGAATAGATATCGATAGAGGATTGTGTCAGAAATCGATATACATTAATGCCTTAATAAAAAATATTTTTTCATATGTTTCTATTCTAGGCATGAATGGTGACAATACAGATTCTCAGAAGCTGAATAAAATTATTTCAGAAATACAGGCTTTACAGGAGGTTGTGGCTAGATTTAGACAACTTCGGCTAGATGCTACTGAATTTGCCTGTCTCAAATGCATTGTCACTTTTAAAGCTGGTAAGCAGAAATAATCTCTTGTTTTTCGATAACTAGCCATTTCGCTGGTTAGCTACTTCAAAGTCTATACTGTCATTTTAAAACAGATGTGATAAAATCAGCTAATTGGTTTTCTGCTGTTGAATTCTGATAGGCAGTGTTACACTTTAAATATTAAAAATTAAATGTTTAAAAATGCATTTTTATTTCTACATTAAATCTTAAATATTTTGACCTTCTTAAGAGTCCACCTGACTAGTTACTGATCTGCTTTCCAGTACCTACACACAGTGGTTCTGAACTGAGAAGTTTTCGAAATGCTGCCGCCATTGCAGCTCTTCAGGATGAAGCTCAGCTCACTCTGAACAGTTACATCCACACCAGGTGATCAATATTTTCTTTGAATACTTTTTTCAAACACTCTGGGTGAAATCCTGACCTCAGTGAAATCAATGGCAAACGTCCATTGAGTTCAGTGGAGCCAGGATTTCATACCATCTTCACAGTGACTGTATGCCTATAGTAGAACTTGGGTTATCCAAATGGAATGGGGAACATGGAATGTATTCAAATAAGTGGGAAAATGAAAAAAAGGAGTTTTTCATGGTATGTGATACCTAAAAAGGAACATAATACATTCAGAAAACTGGAGATTTTGCATGTCTTTTACTGTATTTAATAGCAACAAACATCACATACAGTGCTTTAAATTTTAGAATCTCAAAATCTTTTATTGTATTATTCCCATTTTTCAGATAAGGAAATGGAGGCAGTGACTTGTCCAAGACCATAGTGTGAGTCATGGCAGAGCTGGAAATAGAAACACTCAGATCTTGTGACTCCTAGCTCAGTGTCATCTTAATCAGGATGATGAGAATAATAGTTTATATGGAAAACTTCATTTCAATCTTGTTCAGTATAAAACATGAGATACAGAAACCTTTTATACCAACTATAAAAGCTGTAGTCGCCACCTGGTGAAACTAACAAGGGTGAAACCGGGAATGTGTGAAATGTATTATGCAGAAAACCTCTGTTATTCTCACTATGTGAGCAGTTGTCTTAATGTGACCACACTTTAGAGCACCATGCTTTGAATACTTTTTAAAACTATCCTCCAGCCCTGAACCACAAGGGTTAGGAGGACTACTGCCAAAGCAACTCACTAGGCAATTGGGTGGGGAAGAAAGGAGACAGAGGAAGGGTGTGCTTTGCATCTCATTCAATAGTGACTCCTTCAGTCATTTCAGGAGCTATGGGTGATGAGCTCTGAAAGGCATGTTGTCCAGTCCTTAGCTAGAAATAAATTGGCTGTAATGCAAGGTCCTGGAGCAGGGGGAACTTGAGTAGAAGCACAACGGTGGGGGAGAAGGGGGAATCCTCAGGGTTCCATCGTGGACATGGAGGTGCACCAAAAAAAAAAAAAAGGTCTAACCTCCAGTCTGTGCATCTCCATTGACCCATTCTTTTGTCACCTACCCTCATCTGTCCCTTCCAAAATGTCAGCTTGAAATATTAATTGAACTTTTTAGCTAGATTCTGTCTAGCGTCATAGATCAGATGTACTTCCCTCAATATCACCAAACTGCCTCTTCTTAAATGAGTATTCTGAAAAGGGACAACACTTAGACTCATTGCTATCAACCTGGGTCTCCTCCCACATTTGTAACCTTGAATTTTAAATGTTGTCAATTAATGTTAAATCAGTAAAGCTAAGAATATAATAAACCAAACTTAGTTTTCAGGTTCAAGCCTCAAGGTCACTTAGAAAATTTAATTTAGCAGAGGACTCTAGATGACACTTTGAATTATAGGACCAAACTTTTTTAAAAGAGAAAAATGATTAGTTAAGCAAACAGGCATACAATTACCATTTACACAATACTACAATTATACTCGCATTCAAAGATAGAATGGTGTATCAATAGACGATCAGTCCACTGACAAACAGATAAAGTACAGCCTTATCTTATAACCTAATAGTATCCTTTTGGCGTTAGCTGGAGCATCATCCAATTTAAAAGGCTATTACTTATATAACCCAGGATAATACTAATTAACATTAAACCTATCCATTACCTTAGTCACATTTCCTTCACCTCTACATAGGTTCTTCACATTACACATTACTTAAATTAACATTTGCACCAATGTTCTTTCCATACTAACAATGTTCATAGCATTTTAGTAAAACATTCCTAATTCTCAAAAATGCTAATTAAAAACCATTCCAAAACCAGTTCTAACCAAAACATAGCACAATATAACCCTAGGTCACGTCCTTGCTAACTTCAATTTTCCCATCTTACTGTCCAACTTTTACTCACACTAACAAACTCAATTTCCTATACTCCTCTATACTTAGCCTAATTAAAGCCAAAGCCTAATTTCTCTTTATTTCTTGACCTAACCCATTTTATAGGCTACAACTTCCACCAACAACTTTTGTCCTTTGGCACAATGGAACTCTGTACAATAAGGGTAAAGCCTGCCTGTGTGGGAGACAGGGCTTTCTCGCAGGCCAACCCAAGACCGTCATACGAACTTTCCCAAAAACTAAGGACCATCACAAATCTCATCACCTTCCGCTCCATGCGCTAGGCACATTTCTTTGACTTTGCCTTCTCTAACAAACACATAGCAACATGTCTGTGTGTGTATATGTTATGTAACATTTAAATACAAAATCCAAAACAAAATACTCCATTGCACACACTTCTCCCCAGTGAGAAGATGAGAGAACACACACATACCATGACAGACATTAGTCATATTGCTTAACACACACAAATACTATGGTGATGAGCATGGTATAAGAACCTATATAGAATAAAATAAAATCTCCAGTAGAGAATGTAATTCAGTGATCTGAGAGTTACATGTGTGAAGCCGGATGACAATGTACTCCTAGGGGAAACACCCCCCGCATCAGCACCAAATACTGCTGTAACTAGCCTTGAAAGGATTAGGTTTTTAATCAATATCGGTAAATATCCATTTCACTGTACACACACAAACCGATGAAAAAATATTTCCATTGATAATAATCAACATTTACACATAGGCAAAAGTAAGAACAATGCTGCTTGAGAACTTATCAAAGTTTGACTTAGGGATGTTTACTTTGTATGTTGACCTCAGCTCCCAGAATTCCGTGCAACTGTGAAAATTTAAGTATATTAAAATAAAAAATGCTTACAAACAAACATTAATATAATCAATGAAATTGTAGGGGAAAAAATGAATTCTGCCAAGCCTAGCTATAACCTATACTGAAGTTCCACCACCAACTGCATTTATTTTGCAAATCTAAGGACATTTAAAAAATTGCCTTCTTTTAAAAACGATGTTCACTGGCAGAAATCTTTGATGTCATTGGTTTAGACTATAGATAGAATCCTTCACTGCAGATGTGAGCAAACAAAAATACCAGCCAGTTCTGTCCAGTACATACTAAAAAACAAAAAAGCAGCAGCTGTGTGGCATGCTCTTCCCACCCCCATTGAAGCCCCTTCACATGAATAGTGTGCCATTGGAGCTCAATGGGAGGTAGGGTTACATGGCCAGCTAGTGGGAGAAGAAGCCAGGAAGCGGCTGCTTTACATGACAGGGTCCTCTTTCCAAACTCAGCTTTCCCAGTGGTAAGCACTCTGGAAGTCCTCTAACTTACAGTTTTACACCAGTATAACTATTTACATCAGTGATTTACACTGGTGTGAGAGGAGAATACTGCCTTGTGAGAACCAACAAATGGGTTGTGAGAACAGGCATGAACTGAGGATCTACAGTCTCATGGTTCTGGAGTGATCCATGTCTGAGGTAAACATAAGGCACAGAGCAGTGGAACCAAGAGGCTGCCTGTCAGCAGAGATGCTAAAGCAATATGTACTACAGACTAGATAGATAGTACTTTTCCACTGGTATTTGTGCAAGAATGGAATGCTGAGTTCTGCACCACAAGGGTAAAAAGCAGTGAATGACTATACACTGTAAATAAATCTTGCAGTCTAAATAAAGGCAGCAATTAGGAACAGCATAATTCCCCTCCACAAGTTTTAGGCATATCAAAGTCTTTGCTACTTTTCTGGAAAGGTGGACATGCAAAAAATATTGTTGGCAGTGTTTGATGGAGCTAGGACCCATCATATGAGGATATTCTCTTTTGTCTATGCAATAGCCTTGGAATGTCTTAGAAGTTTCCATTGTATGTTGACATATTTTCATAAAAATGTTGGAAATTTTGTAGGTGAAAGCCTAGCCCCATTGAAGTCAATGAGAAAACTCCATTGACTTCAGAGTCAGGATTTCATCCTGTATTTTTATTATGTGACATGTGAAGAAAGAGGCCTGATTTTGCTCTCATTCTAGTTTTACCTGAGTGCAAGTCCTTTGATTTCAGTGAGGTGACTCCTGATTTACATTAGTGAAAGTGATAGAAGATCAGAGAATCGGGTTCCAAATGTTTCTGATAGTGGTCCTGATTCTCCTTTTACTTACAGCAGTGCAAAATCCAGAGTAATACCTCCAAAGTCAGCAGAGTTACACTGGTGAAAAATCAGCACCAGCAAGATCAGAATCAGGCCCATATTGTTTTCATCTTTAAAAGTTGGGAAGAATTCTGTGGCTAACAAGGATGGAAAATAGCCTTTTATAGATGTATATTTTCAGGGGGAATGAAATGTTGCTTCTCACTCAGAATTTTGTATTCAAAATGTCAATTATTAAAAGTGACACTGCACTCAAACATCTGCAGCATACTGGGTAGATTGAATTTCCAATCCAATAAACCCAGTTTATTTAACATGGGCCAAATTCTTCTGAGTTACACCCAATTCAAGGTTATTGTTTGAGGTGTAAGTCAGGGCAGAGTTTGGCCTTCTATAAGTTATTCATCTGAGAGATCAAACAAAATGGCCAAACAACAAATGTGGAAACAGTGGCCCAAAGCCTGCTTACCTCACTCATGTCAGCATTCCCATTAAAGTCAACATATCTACTTTTATGAGAAGGCAAATAGGATTTCACCCAGCCAGAACCAAACCCTACAATTTGCTTAATTTTGGTTTTGTTGCTCATTAAGGTAAGTGATTTTGCTGTTTGGAGAAACGTATGACACCTCAGTAACATTCTTTGTCATTTTGTATTCTAGGTACCCCACACAACCCTGCCGTTTTGGAAAACTCTTATTGCTTTTGCCAGCTTTACGTTCAATTAGTCCCTCTACAATAGAAGAAGTGTTTTTTAAAAAAACCATTGGGAATGTGCCAATTACAAGACTGCTTTCAGATATGTACAAATCCAGTGATATATAAACCACCTTAAAAACAATCAATCAAGACGGACAGTTTGATAAGAACTTATCTATGGAGAATAAGCCTCAACTAACAAAATCTACAGGAAGTATAAGCCTGGGAATGTTTAACTTTTAAATTCATTGAGAAATTTTAATGAAGTCCCATTAGATATGATTTTGCTGCCTTGAACAGTGATTTAAAGCATGGAGAGAGTGTTTTGCTCTACAGAAAAAGTGAATTGGATGGAATTTGGCTGCTTCTCTTTCTACAGGGCAGTGGCAATTCATTTGTCAGTCATAGTTAAGAAAGACTATGATTTTATCATTTAGCTGGGAAATCTGAGCTAAAAAGAAGGTACTTTAGTTCTTTCATTTGGAACATTGGGTAACCAAACATTGCATCTGTTATAATGCGTCATGAGGCGGCCTTCAGATCTGTTTTTAAAGTAGCTTATATGGTGAATATGTTCATAATATTATAGACAACATCTAAAACCAGGTTACCAAAACATTGCTTCTGTTGTAATACATCATAATGTGGCCTTCAGAACTGATTTTAAAAGTAGCTTATGCGGGCAGTTACATTTTGGATTCAACAGGACAGGCCTTCCTGTAAAATGAACTGAAACTTTGATGCAAATCATCAGAATTTCAGTTTGGTTAACATCTCAAAGACAGAAGAGCTGTACACACAACAAAAAGGACAAATGAATACTAGTCAAGTAAGAAAGACTAAAACAGCAAAACCAAATAAAATGGAGATGATTGATTCAGTGAGCTGATTGCTGTCCCATTGGCATAGTGCTGAAACCAAAGGCAATGGTGGCCAAACTCTGTGTCAATGAGATGTGCAGAAAGGTGAAATAACTTACAAAAGACAATGGAAAAAACTTAATTATGAAGAAATAAAGATGGTCAATTGGTACAATGCTAAGTCTCCAAAACTCTCCAATGTCTTTTTAGAAAACTTCAGGTTCTAATTAAAGCTTTGATCTCTCTCTCTCACACACACACACAATAAGCTGCTTATTTGATATAAGACTATACCTATGAAAAATGTAGAATAAACATTTAAAGATAGCTGCTGTACTTTTCAAATTTTGATTTGTTATTAGGAACTAGCACTGAGAAAAATCAGCACTTGAACTATCATAGAATGAGTAAAACTTTTCTTGTACAAAGTGGATTAACTGATTTGTGAAGTTAAAAAGTTGTACTCATTGTATTTACAAAGAATAAAAATATATTGAATTTAAATTATCTTTACTTTGTTTCTTTCACTTCTCTCCCTTGGGTCCTGGATTAGTTTTCTCAAAGTAAAACTGTACACTGCTTGCCAGAGAACAGAAACATTCTTCAAATACATATCTGCCTAATGCAAGGTTTCTTTAACCTCTCTGAAGCAGCTGGCATAGACCTCTTCTGGAGTACTGGACTCAATGGACCATGAGTCTAAGCTAGCTGGACAATTATGTTCCTACGTTAAAGTGATTGTTAATAACTAACCAACCAGACAGCTAAAAGGCACTGTTGATGGAACACCACTCCCCCATCCCAATTAAAATGACTTTTCTTTTAGGTGTGCAATTATATCAACAATCCAAAGATCAGAGAATGGAACTCCCAGAGGGCAAGAAAGAAACTGGCAGTGGGAACAGAAAAGGCAGAAATGAAGGAAAGGCACTGTGGTCATATGGTGATCAGTGAATGAAGAGAATATACATTAGAAATGTGATGAGGTTTACATAAACTAATGTCAAGGAATAAAGACCATGGGTGAAATCCTGGCAAAAACACTCGTTGACTTCAGTGGGGCTAGGATTTTATCTGTTTCCCAGCTGTTCAGTCTAAGTTTTTTGCATGGCAGCCTATCCAAGGCAGCTAAACCAAAGGATACAAGACTAATCCCTCTTCTGTTTGGGGATGTTGAGGCTTTTCATCTCTTTAGTATTAGTTTTCTAGTCATTAGGGAGACACAGAGAAGCCAGTCTTCTTGATAGGATGATAGGATAAAAGGATCCAACATTTTGGAATTGCACTCTATGAATTTACAAAAAATTTCTAAACATTCATTAAAGTTTCTCATCAATAAACTAAACCATAAAAATAGGAAATAAGAATGAAAAAACGATTAAAAGGTGGCAAAGTCAAGCACTCCCAAATTTGGAAATGCCAGAATTAATGTTGCCCAGTGAATTACCCAATGTTACATAAGAACTCGGAAGCAGAGGCAAGGATAGAATCCAAGTTTCTAGGGTGGCATGTAAGTGCCCTAACTTTGAGACCACTCTTTCTCCCTGCAGTCCCATCTCATTCACTACAAATGTCTCAACCTCTACAGTAAACTAGACACTTATATACACAATACAAAAATCTTGATTCATCCCCAGAGCAGATTGATCACATGCACTGACTGAACCAGTGCTCCTTTGTAAAGATAATATTGGATCATTTAATTAAAGACTGTATGATAATGAATACAAAGGTGGTAGGGCAAGGGAGGAAAATTAAGGTTGCATGAGCAACACTCATTCTGGCATTTCCTAACTTGAGCATGCTTGACTTTGCAACCTTTAAATCCTTGACTTCAAATTGCCTAATTTATGGTATAGTTTTATTGATCAGACCAACCATAACTAATGTTAAATGAAGTTTTGAAAAACTAAGGAAATTTACAAAGTCTTCTACGCGCTATTTAAATAAAGCACTTATACATTGGTTTACTGAGTTACGGTTTCATAGTGTTGGAGAAAAAATAGGTAAGATTTACCACAACTTCTAAATGATATTTTTAAATAATTGTGCAATAGAAAACTGAGTAGGGAGTCATGTACACACTTTTTCCAAATACTTAAAAAAAAAATTGTGCTCCTAATTTTTAAGAAGGATGAAAAGGAGCTGCAGTTCTATACCTTAATGTTCATTAAGGCTTTTAGAGGAAAGCCATAAACAATTTCCCTTTGAAAAGAAAAACAGTAACTTACCAGAGTCCAAACCCAAAGGAGCACAGCAGAAGCTTACCCAAACCCAGTCTGCTTTCATTACAACTCCTGAAATCCTTCTTTGTAAAAATGTTATGGTCATCTGAGGAAAAATCAGTTGAGATTCTCCCCAAGTATTGTGCATATTTTAAGATAGCCATGGTCTCACACCTGATAATTCTGTTTATATCTGCATTGCAATATTCAGAAAAGGTGTTCGATGACAGGATGTTTGCTCTCTAACTCAGCAACTCATCAGGTTTGGTGTACACAAATATTTAAGGGACAAATTCCATTCTCACAAATCAGTGCAATACTATTAACAATGTAATTGTAAAGGAGAGCTGAATTTGGTCCTTGCTTGTTTTTGTACGTAAAACCTGGTTAACTGAAGAGTTCTGGGGCACAAAGTGTCTTTCCTCCCACTCAAGGACCTTTGTTCTTCCTCATCCCCAAATCAGTCAGAGCTTCCCCTTCCTCTGTTGTGGCCCTGATGCTTCTCCTGGAGACCAACAGGCCAGGAGACACCCCATGGGAGGGCAGTGGGATCTTCACATTGGCTGGGAGAAGTTGCAATGGCCCCAGAAGGAAGTGACTGCCTTGGGAATGATGCAGCTTCAGGCAGAGTAGATTGGAAGGTGAAGCTGTATGGGAGTTTGCAGGGGCCACAGCCAATTAAACTCAGCTCTTAGGGCAGCGCTCCTCTAAACAACTCAACTTGCAGGGCAGGTAGTTGTTGCAGAGGCACTGCCTCCAGTCACCTCTAAGGCAGTAGGTTTAGCCAAAACAACCTCAGTCACCTTCCTTATTACTCCCTGCACCCTCTCAAGCAGTAGGCAAAGAGATTCAGCTACTATACTCTTAGGCAGAGTAAAGGTGTTTCCTCCACCCCAGAAGAACTCATGTCCCAGGATATGGGGAGACAAGGACTGACTTTTCCCCAGGCTATATTTGGGATTATATATAAGAGGGAAACCTCCATCCTTCTGGGCATGAAGCATGGCCAGGTCCTCATATATAGATAGGCTTTAGATGACAATAGGCATGGAATGGATAAAAGGTCCTTCTGACTAGACCACCACCCCCATCCTTTGGATTGGAGGTCAGTGGCCTTGGCAGATCTCAGGTATGAGCGTGCAGAGAGTTAAAGCACCTGGGGGCTGGGATAGAAAGGGTAGAGGTTCAATTAGCTTTTCAATATGATCATATGGGTCACTTTGCCTCTGCTCTTATTTCAGCTCAAGCCTCTAGCCCTTTCTTCTGGACTCAGGCAAGCCAAACGCATCAATTCCATCCCAGTTTCCTTCCACATGCAAGGCAGCCAGATCCCTGATGAAAGGGAATAAAGAGAATAGAGAGGCTCTGCTCTAACAGGCTGGCCCCCTAAACCTCTGGGAGAGAGCTGCAAAGCTTTAGGAAGACTTTTGTGCAGCAAGGAGAATGAGAGCTTTCAGTAGCTCCCTAAAGATCCCTTAGGTGGGCACAAGGGTGTGTTGAGGGGCTTTTAGACATTATCCATGAACAGCCCTCTTGGGCTGAGCAACATACACTTTAACAGTTTTTAAGGTGAGTAACACTGACATCTTAACATGCATCTTTAAGACAGATCAGAGTAATCATTTTACTACACTGAATAGGAGTTGAACTAAACTCCTTTGGGATCTCCTGTGACCATACTTGAACACAAGATTTGACAGCTGCTAGTAATATGTATCTAATATTAAAGACTACTAAAATATAGATCACTGGATTCTATGTACAAACAATTTATAAGCAAGGAGGCAACTGATTTGAGTGACATTCTATGGATTCAGCCTCTGAAGCTCCACACAGTCTTGTGCAATGTTGTAGAATGGCCCCCAATATCTTGGAAGGATGGGGAGGGGAATGTGAGACTAATACAACTTGCTACATTATGGAGCCCCCTATTGGAGTGATGTAATAGCTACTCAAACTGCCCAACTTGTACAGTGCTCTATAGACAGATGACACTGCAGCTAAAAGAATGTCTGGGAACTTCAGAAGGCTAGCATAAGGAACAGCAACTATGAAGATTTTTTAAATTAGTTTTTTTAAATTAAGCCACCACACAAACCTATGTGTTCTTAGAACACTGTGGTATGTTTGACTCCAGGTGTTAGAATTTGGATTGATACTGAATGTTTTCAACACAAATTGGATCTTTATACTAAAAAAATCAAACTATGTACAATTGTTTCAGTATTCTCATTCCCTTGCAACTGTCCAGAGAATTACTTGAAGCTCATGGCTGTTCTTGGACTTAATTTTCAGCAAACCAAGATAATTCATTTACATTAAAACAGAAATTGTGTAACACTAAAAAACAGAATGAGAACCACCAATGCCGTTCTGTCAAATGACTTAATAGGCAATCCTTAGTATATAAAATTCAGATTTATTCTTACATTTTAGGAACCAGCCCCTACTCTAGTTCGAGTTGCCAAGACAGGCAAGATATTTCAGTATTTGAGCTTGTCAAAGATTTGCAGGGTTTATGAACACAAGCTGACACACAGAAATAGATTTAACGGCATGTAAGCTGGTGTATCTGCAGTTATCAAGGTATACAGTTCTGTTTGTTTGAAACAGGTTCCTTTTACATTACTAAGGGAATTATTTTTTCTGGACAAGTCAGTTTTCAGTACAAGGAGTGAGCATGCTAGTTGTGTTCAACTATGAACTGGCTTCCATCTACAGTTTGATCACAACTCAGCCTCTTTTTCAAGGAAAGTTCAGTGATAGTGAAAACTTTGTTGGAACATTGCTCCCTCCTGTCTTTTTGTAAGCAGTAGGTGCAATGCAGTTAGCCCAGCTAGAGCCAGTGACCAACTCTGCAACTCAAGTTAACTGTTTTCTAGATGTGACCTTCTACTCACTTTCATACAGCTGAAGCATTCTGAGCCACAACCTTGTTACAGGTGCACTACTATAATGCAAGAACTTTAACCTATTACTGGCTAACAGGATGGGATACTACCAGAAGTGGAGAGACTATCATTTATACTGTATTAGAGCTGAGCTAACTTGCTCAGGAGATGAATGAATGAATGTATGTATGGTGAGGGAAGAAAACTTCTCCCTCCCCCACTCAATGTCAATATCGACAAGAGACTCACTGGAAGTGCATTTTCACTTTTATTTCAAAACAACTCTTGACAAATGATTTTAGTATATAAATTTGATTCTTCTTTTTACAGAATATAAAGATAATTCCCTCATTTTTCAGTATAAAGTGTTTTACAAGCTTGAAGACAATTGCAGAAGTGTCTATCTTACACATGGGGATATTTGAAACAGAGTGCCTCAGGTCTCTACACAAAAGAGAGACAGACAGATAATATAGCAGTTATTTTAACAAGTCAAGTGATTTAATCAAATGCAAGTGAACATGTGACACTGGGACAGTGCTAGTTCAAGTAAGGCCAACTCAGTAAACTGTGTGAGGGTCATTCCAGATAAGAGTGGAAAGAACTCCATCAGTAGTGTGGATGGACTCTAAATAGCTTTAATGCTAGTATAATAGAGATTCACAGAGTGATTTAGCTAAAGCAAGTTAGTTCTTTACTGCCATAAAATTAATGCAAAGACTGAGCAGTATACTCATGTTAGTATAGTGGAGGCTTATTGTGCCAGTATCTGCTGCATGCTTAACTCTTAAACCAAGTGTATTAATCACTAACATTTATTTTGAGGTGGGTATTTAGAGCATTCAGGCATGTCTTATTTTGGATGGCGTGTAGCTTTTGTCTATTACTTCATCTTGTAAAAACATGTGAAGACAGCGTTCATTCTGTGCTAGAGGGTGGCCAGCAACTCTAGGAAGAAAAGAAAAAATTAGTTCTAGAAAAATAGTGAAATAAAAGCTTAATACATTTTGCTAAAGCCCCCTTCAGGTTCTTAACGTGAAGACATTTAAATCCCCAAACCCAGATAAGAAATGCATACACCTAAAACACCACATTATATAAGAATGAGACTTCAAGCGTTTCCTCAGTTTCCCATCCTGACCCCTGGGAGATTTGTGTTTATACCATATATTGGAGGCATATGACAGGATGTTCTCCAGTGAGCCAGGTGTCTTAAACATTGAGGGAAAGCAGTTAGATTACAGAAGGCATGTTCATGTGTTCCTTTATTAATTATCTCCACAGGACAGCAGCCGCACAGAATAGTTAGTTAATCTGGTCTAACAAACAAGACCAAATCCAAAGTTTGTAACAAGGACTGATTCACTGGGTCAGGCAAATCCTCAGACATACTCCAAATCAAGAAGCCTTCCTACATCAGGGCAGGATGGAGTAAGCTCTAGCAGCACATGTAGGTATTCTTCTAGTCCAGTAAGGATTAGAGTCCCTGATACAGCAACCAACACTAGTGTTAAGTCTACACTGCAACAAAACACCCATGTCTGGTCTCTGCCAGCTGACTTGGGAGCTATAAAATTGCAGAGTAGAAATTTGGGCTCAGGCTGAAGCCTGGGCCCCTGGGAGGGGAGCGGGTTGTAGGCCCTACTCTAGCCTACACCTGAATGATTATATTGCAATTCAATAGTCCCACAGCCCAACTCCTTTGAGCTCAAGTCAGCAGACGTGGGCCAGCTGTAGGTGCTTTATTGCAGGGTACACACATTCTAAGATTTCAGCACTCTGTAGTGGTGGCAGAGATGGATTCTTTGATACCATCCATAGTAGTGTCCTCTATCCCAATCATTCAGGTCAGGGAACTCCCAGCCTGTGCAACTAGGCCACCATTACTGAGCAGCATTGACTCCAGATCAAGATTAGCAGTTCTATTGTACTGAAAACTGGAGAGTCATCTTGCGGTCAGAACGTGCAAGCAAGGATCAGAAGGCTCAGATTCCCCTTTTCTCTTGGAAAGGAATGAGTCCCCAGAATGACCATCTTTAACTTTTCTTTGAATTGATAGAAATTCCCAAGATTCAGGATAAGACAGATGACCTATGGCATGACTAGGCTTGACAGTTTAATATTTCAATGTTTTAAATAATGTTATCTATTTACATTCACAGTAACAAAATTATGGGTTTTAAGCATCAATAAAGTTCACTGTATGGGAAATTATGGGGAGGATCAGACTATTTAATGATGAGGTTATAGAGCTTTAACTTTTTGAATCTAACTGTTAAAACAAATTGTCAACACCACATGTCCAAATATACAAAGCAAATATTCTTATATCAAAGTAATGTCAGGCAGCATTTCTTACTTTGCTTATCTGTGAATTTTGATTATAGATGGATTTTTTGATCATTTGAGAGATTATGGAGGACTTAGTCTCACTTCCAGCAAAATGGCCTGTACTTGTTTTTGAACATGTTCTAGAATAAAATTTAGTCAGAGCTTCTTCTGGATCTGAATGGAAGAGACAGATACTTGCCACCCCATGCAGCTAGGACATAATTCTGACAACCAGCACTTTCCACTGCATGCAAGCAACTTGATGTCATGGGAGGTCAACGGCCTCAAGAGGCCTTCCACAGCTCTTGGCTTTGTAAAGATTCTCCACCAGAGCAACCCTTCCACATTTTGAAGTGACCTTTGGCTATGTAGGTCAGCTAATCTACCAGCAAAAGCTGTTATCTTGGCAGCTTCAGTTTGGGCACAGACTTTACCAGACAAGTCTAAGCATCAAGTCTTACATTTCTGGTGCACGGTGCAAGGAATTTGACAATCCTTTCTTTGGCAATAGCAGTCACCCTGCTGTTATATGGAGGATGAGAAAAAGTCTTTCCACCAAGAAAAGGAAGAGTTAAAGGTGTGACAGACATCTCAACACCAAATCCTCCAGAAGATGCAGCAACCTGGACCAGGCACTTTTTTCCCTTGAATTTGTGTAGATACTAAATCAGTACAAGCTGCATTATCAATGTTGATGTCTGCATTGTGCACACTGGTGAAACAAGAGACAGCTAATCCAACTGCTAGTACAGTATGAGGCCCATAAACTTGCTGGAAAAATTAAATTCATCTTGAATAGTTAATATAGTTTGAAATTGTAGAACAAGATAAAAGCAGATTTTTAATGCAGGTATCGATACCTCTTGAGTACAGCTGGAACTGACAGACCACATTTGAAAGTTCCTAGCCTGAACTGTTTAAATTCTAAAGTTATATTCTAATCTATATATACAGGGGAGAAAACACATTTTGCCTCTGAGCAAACCAAGCCATTTAACCGATCTGCTATAGAGTGTCAGACATTTGTGCTAATCCCAAGCATTGAAAGTTTCATGCAGTTTAGGTCTCAATGACATTAAATGCCAATGTAATTGTTTGTCCTTTATAAATGCTCATCTTTCAGAATGATCAATTCCAGATTACCTTTTGTTTTAGTCATCACTGGTTCTGAGAACAGATAAGGTTTAGAAATTTTAGACTTACTTTAGTAAATGTGTTTGGGTCAATACACAGAGAAAAAAGTTGGGCCAACTCTGCTTCCTGGCACAAGCCTTTAGGTTATTTTAGCTTTTAGACAACTGATTCAAACTAGTAGTTGCAAATTGATATTTTGTTTAAGTAATAAATATATCAGATTGTTGATTGCAGATGTGAGGTATTATCAGCTCATGTCCTAGGGCACATTTCTTTTTTTATGTTAAAATGTGGTCTTTTGAAGATGTAAAAACACTACTTGATTAAGACAGTGTCTGGAAGTCCATTGCCAGCTTAAATGTTTGTCTGATGGAATGTACCTTTTTCCAAGAAAAATCATACAACTAGAACTTCTCTGAATGCTGTAATTTACATAAATTAACTAAGCAAAAAACAGAACTCTGGACAACACACCTGAATGGTTGAATGAGTAAGAGCTGAATATCTGACATGATATTCAAAAATGGATTTTAACATTTTATGTTTACAAACTTGTGGTTTGATCTTGTTTATTGTTCTAAAACATGGTGTTGCCACCTTTTGACACTAAAAGATGAAAACAAGCTAATAAAACTCAGATGTTCATAAGACAAGAAATAAACCTCAAACTTACTTGTTTATAAACTGCTCAAGACCTTGCTTCCTTTCTTCTATAAACGAATCATCAAATATTCCATCATCTCCTCTAAAAGGAAGCTGACGGAAGAGAGCTTTTCCAGGTAAGGGTGGTACTACAACCTGAAACAATTTTTCAAAAAGGTAACCATAATCTCAGCCTGCACATAGATTAAAAACACACCAATCCCCTGCCCCCACCCTTACCCCCTCAATAAGCAACATTACATTTAGGCTGTGAAAAAGGAATGTTTGCCTACACTGAAGCAATGAAGAAAGTTAACCCACATAGAAAAAGCAATTCTATACTTGAGTGTCACACAGTAAGATTACTACATTTAAATTTGGAATTAAAACCTGAAGACCCTTTACAGCTTTTATATGGTCTTCAGCACCCCAGTAGATATTTCAAACTTAATAGGTTTGATAATTAAGCTTTCAAGTAGATTTGTATATTTACTTTTTAGCATTCGACTCACCTTGCTTTCTCTTTCGAGTTCACTTCTCAGCCATTCAAAGTCACTGTATCTTCTTCTGACTGTAGACTCTTTCAATTTAAAAATGGGAAGGTTTGTCTGAAATACAAGACAGATCACTGTAAGTGACTACACTTTCAAAGTGATTAACAACTGATCTAGTTGAGAGGAGGGCATGACAAAAATAGGTAGAAGTTTCTTGCTAAGTTCTGAGTCATGACATCCCTAATACCCTTCCTTAAAAACTGAGGGGGAAAGGTGTCGATGTTTTCCCTCATCATTGCTCTTAAGTTAACAAAAGAAAAGTTACTGATGTGCAAAGTCAAAACATTCAAGTTAGAAAATGCTAGTATTAAAGTTGTGAATTTGGATGCATGGATACTGTCTTTATTACATGATCACATACTTTCCCTCACCTGCCACCCTTCAACATAAAAAAGTCTCATTTTGTGCCTGTGCTCTAGGAAAGAATCATGGTTGTGTTGTTTGTATGACCCCTGCCTCAGAAAGTTGGAAGGCGTGTAGTGAATGAGACAGGGGATTGCAGGAACACAGAGCAGAATCTCATGGCTACAGCAGCAGAATACCACTGTGGTAAACAGTATTCTACCTGTGCCTCTGCAAAAGAGCTGTAATGCAATACTAGGCAAGTCACTTCAACCAAAAGCCTCATGGGTGGGTTTGGTTTTTTGGGTGTTCAAATAGATACTGTGGACCATGAGACAATTAATAACTTTCTATTCTGCACGTGTTGGATGGTCTATGGTAAATAGGACTGGGGCCACACACTGAATGACAATTAAAATATTAAATAGCTACCCATTCAGTGGGCACAGTCAATCCTATGCACTGAATGAGGCAATGGTCCTGTGGAAAAAATGTGACCAATTACAGACCATCATAATGCATACAAATTAAGATTGCAGAGGGAACCTTATGTCTAGCATGTCCTGAAATTTAAGTGCTTAACTTGGCAACATCAGTAGCATTCCTGAAAAAAAGGGAACAGAAGAGTCTCCCTGCTCTGGTGTCTGGCAACACAATGGCTCTCAACAGCCAGATGCAGCAATTACAAGGAAAGTCCTGCTCAGCTGCTCTGTGGGGATAAAGCATTTGCAGACCAGTCACATGGAAGGGGAGGGCAATAAGCATGTTTAGTGAAGACTGAATCTTCAGAGAATTTAGCCACCAGCTTTTAACAAGCCCACAAGCACTCACTGGCTGATTTTTTTTTAGAAGGTTATACTTTCAGTAAATTAGAGACTTTACAGCAGGGGTTCTCAGACTTTTGTACAAGTGACCCCTTTCGCACACCAAGCCTGAGTGCAACCCCCCCCCCCTTATAAATATACAAAAGTGTTTTTAATGTAATATCTTTAAAATGCTGGTGGCAAAGCAGGGTTTTGGGTAGTGGCTGACAGCTCATAACCCCCCATGTAATAACTGTGGCCCCCTGAGGGGTCCTGGCCCCCAGTTTGAGAACCCCTGCTTTACAGGGATGTGAAAAAGCTATGACTCCAGGGTGATGCCCCTGCCAAATCTGAAGTCCTTCCAGAGCATGGAGGCACTACAGCCTCCCAGTGAAACAGATTTTTGACATGGGTGTTTCCACCTGTGCCATCCCCCGACCTAGTTATGTGACTGACACACAAAGTCCAACCTAAGGCAGACATACTACACAGGATGTTTCAGCCTGGTATAGCTTATAAGCAATTTATAAGGTCTTGTGATACTTGTTAGACAACCCTGACTACAAGCAAAAACTACAAACTCCTCATGTAATAGGCTACATAATTATTTACTAGTTAGTATTAAGACTGGTTTTTGGCAGCAAATATCCCTTAGGTCCCAACAAATTGCCTAGGGACTGAGAGAAGGAGAAAGACCATAAGTAACCTGTGATTGCTAAGGTCAGTGAAATGTGAAAGACCTAGCAATGGGTCCCCATCAGTTCACATTCAGTAATATTTAATCTTGACCCTCAGTGTCATTAGAAGTGCTCACTTCCTAAGTCAAAAACTGCCATGTGTCATTAAATTAAGTGAGCTTTAAGGACAGGTTCTCTGATTAGCTGTGGCATGCTCCTGAGGCAGCCTACAGAGCTGACTCATTAAATACTGGAATCCCCACAGATCTTTCAAAACTCAGACCCAATGCAAGATGTGTTTGTTCATCAGGATTCCCACAACAGCTCTTAAGCAGAAGGGATAAGGAAGAGGTTTTCCTGTGTGCAGTTATTTTTAACTAGGAGGTGGTACTTGATTCTAAGGTGGCAATTGGACATTTTTCCCTCTGGTACACACTGCAAAATAAAAAAAGTCTTCACCCTACTTATAACCTTCCATAGTTGGATCATTGTAGAGATGTTAGTCCTTGACATTTCTTCAGAGGTAGTATCCATTTTATAGATGAGGAAACAAGACAGAGGTGTGTGACACTGTCTCATAGCATGTAAGTGTCAGAGAAAGGATTAGACCTCAGGAAGAGAATTCTTGACTCCCACCACCACATTAAGGCCACTTGACAGAGTGGACATGAAGGAAAAGTTTGACAGTCACATCATGTACAAGACTAATCAGACAAACTTGCACTGAGCAACTTGCTCACAACTGACAAAGGGAAATATTACCTGGTAGATCTCCAGCATTGCCAAGTCAGAGTAATTTATTAACCTACTTTCATAGTTTGAGATTCTATGTTTTTATGCCGAAAACTTACAAACAAGAGCCGAGCCAACATTTAGATACATGTTAAGTTAAGAAGCTCTTTCCACTTCACTGAATCCTACTGGCATCTTATTGTCTAATAATAATCCTGGCTCATCTCATTGCTGAGAACAGCAGTGCCTAGATACTAAGGTTACATACACAATAGTAACAAGGAGTCTGGTGGCACCTTAAAGATTAACAGATTTATTTGGGCATAAACTTTCATGGGTTAAGAACCTCACTTCAGATGCATCGAGTGAAAAGTTACAGATGCAGGAAATACATAATGGCACATGGAGAAGGGAGTACCTCACAAGTGGAGTACTAGTGTTGACAGGGCCAATTCAAATCAGGATGCCTGCATCTAACTTTCACTCCATGCACCTGAAAAAGTGAGGTTTTACCCATGAAAGCTCATGCCCAAATAAATCTGTTAATCTTTAAGGTGCCACCAGACTCCATGTTTTTGTGGATACAGGCCAACATGGCTACCCCCTGATATACAATAGTAGATACTGGACAGCTACACACTTGATTTTGGTCTCCCTTTTGCAGTTTCACATACACCCACCATCCTGGGGGAGTCACTGACTGATGAATGGGTTTAGCCAACCAAAGCTAGGCCCCTAAACTCAACTGGATGGCAGCCTCTTCGCCTAACATGATAACTTTTCACTACAGCATTCAATCAATTCCAAAATTTCAAGGAATGTTTTAAGCACCAGTTGGCAGAATTCTGGTGAAAAGTTAGCAAATTGGAATACTCTGATTTTACTGGTGGGGTCCTATTTGGTGCTGTAGAAAAATCTCTGGCATTCCCTGCTCCTGCCTACCCTTAGCTTAATATGCTATTCTCTCATTGGGTATACAGTTCAGCCTACATAAGCAATACAGCATTTTCCATTTCAGAGTGGCAGAGAGGTTTGTACCAAGAGTTCAGAATTGCACTGGGGAAGCTGTCGCAGCACCCAAGTCCCTGCCCCAAGGGCTTTATGATCCATTGCAGATCCAGTCAGCAGGTCAGACCTACAGAGCACACACCATGTGATGTGTGCAGAAACCTCAGAAGCTCCAATAGGGAGGAATATGAAGGAGGAACTGAGATGGGACATATGGAAAGAGGGAGAGACATTGTTCCACAAAGAAGGCAGGGGCATGAAAGGCAGCATAAAGGTGTTGAGTGAAAGACTATGAAGGCATAGTGGGAAGGGAAGCTTGAGCTGAACAAAGTGCAGGGGACCAGGAAGAACTGGGTAGGGCCTTACAGGTGAGAAGTCAGCCCCAGATGCAGAAAGCAAGGGGAGGACTGTGCAGAGATCTGAAATAGTGAGTGACATGAGTAGAGGGGCAAGTGGGGAAGACAATGTTAACAGTGACACTTTGGCTGGGCAAGGGGCAGAAAAGGGAGATGGAGCAAAGCTGGAGACAACGGTTACAAGAATCACAGGGAGATACGACCAAGGCAAGGGACCAGGGTTTAGTGGTGATGGAAAATAAGATTCAGTGGCAGTCTGGAGGTAGGGGAGTAAAAGGCAACATGGAGGTTGCAAGCCTGGGTGGTGGGAAGCTCGGGGCAGAGGAAACAGGAGGGGGATCAAGGCAGCAGGAACTGACTAATGAATCTTACTTTGTCTTTTTGGTCCAGGAGAGTGAAAGGGTAAGTTCTCTCAGACTCTGAAATCCTCAGGTGGATAGTGCCCTAATGGAGAGGAGGGCAGGGCATTCCACCTGAGATGCCTTGAACTAAATATTTAAGTAAGCTAAGGTGTGATCTTTGCCTCATTAGCCTGCTGCACTCTAACTGTCCACATGCACCCTGCTAACACACATTAACAGTTTGTTAATGCCCTTTGATCTAGTTTGGCTCCTTTGCCAGCACATGAACTTGGCCTTAAGGCTTTTTATGCAAATCTGATCAATTCCAGAGTTTCACAGAGTGTTCTAGGCATCAATGGGGAAAACCCTATTGGGGTAAGGGGGAGAACAGAAGAGCCTGATTTCCACTGCTAGCAGTGGGGGAAGGGGAAGGGAAAGGAAGGAGAGTTTAAAAATCAGGCCCGTGGAGTGCCTATTCCATGCTGCAGGTAGAGGATTCTCTCTGGCAATCCCTTCTGCTGCCGCCTACAGACAGCACCTTAATTGCTCCAATTGTATGGATAGTTCACACTACACAAACCTCAGGTGTACTACACAGGAAGAGCTAAGACTCCTTAGCCTTTCACACACTGTTGTGAGCAACCTTAAAATTACAGATGAGTGGTGGGCTGATGAAACATTTTGGTTTTGAAACATGTGTTGACAGTTACTGACTATATAAACTAGCAAGCTGTGGTTAAATTTTGGGCCCAACTCAGACAGCTTCCATTTAGAGAAGTAGGCAGTTAAGCTTGACAGCTACCCAAGAGATAGAGGTTGAATGAAGAGTTCAGCCACTCAGGACAAGTTTAATTACTTATAATTGCACTACCTCTTATAAAACTGCTTCTATATAGAAGAGAAATAGGCTATTTAGTGGTCACTGCACACAGGTGTAACTGCCAGTCAAAGTGCTTGTATTATGCCTAACGTAGTAAAGCAATTCTGTTTAGTATTAAGCTGAAGTATTTGAACTTCTAGACTGCTACTTACAGCCTTGTAGCTTCTACAGATGCTTGTGTGGACAACACTGCACATTTCATACACTAAATCTGAGCTCACTGTCCTTTGAAAGTACTTCAGTTCTCTCTCAGGTAACCATGACATTGTTCATTGTACGAATGATTAAGAGCAAAAATGTGACTATTATACCAAAAGTCAGGCTTATATTTAAAGGTGCTGGCTTTCTGTATAGAACAGTATTCTTATCCCCAGCAGGGAATAAATTAGGTCCCCCAGAGTGCAGGATGAGGATTCCCAGAAATAAAGCACTGGATTATTTCTCTCTGATTTCACCTATTGGCTTTTTAACTGAGTTCAACCTTCCGCATTAAAATATTAAGTCTTTGTAAGAGTCTAAAGATAGAAAGGCCTTTACAATATTGAGTGTTTTCTGCAGGTGAGATTTCACATTCTAGATTCCCTCCTCTCAAGTTACTTAACAAAAAGGGATTAGCTGCTCTTTTATTCAATGCTAAGATCAAGCCTATGAAAAGAGTTCCCTAAGATTTTTCATACTTCTGGGTACGGAAGTCTAAAGTTAATCTCTAAACAACGTATCAGGCTTACAGGTACAATGTTGGGGTAAAAGGGCCAGTTCAGCTCATTTTACCTTCCACATTTTCCCTTTTGAACTTTTGACACAACTGTGATTAAATCTGACTCATTAGTTTAATTATTTCAATACTTTGTTTCCTGTGCCTCCCAACTTCCATCCATTCCTCTAATTTTGAAATACCCTGTGGCTAATTAATGCAGTTTCAGTGTTTGTGAAAGCGTCTGCTGGTACTGGTTAAGTCTACTGCTCAAAGACCTGAGAAACATAATGGGTTAGACATCCAGCAAGTATTTCATAACTGAAAGTTATTGATGAGGATAAGTCATGTGGACTGGACAGACAGTGTACTACTCAGAGGTGCACCTTTTACTATTCTTCAATCCATAACCTGAAGGAAGCTATGACAAGGGACTAGCAATGTATTAACCCTTTTTCATGTAACATTCCTTCTGAAGGAAGTAGAATCACAGCAGCAGTTCCAGCTATTTTAAAGTGCTGATACAGCAGTATTCATTTCCCAGAAGTACACCTGTTTGATACATCTGAATGGATCTCTTTCAAGCAAGTCTGCAGACTGAAAGCACTGTTTTGCATTCCTGTTTCTCACCCACCCAGCTCTCATTTTATGGCCTCTGTTAACCTGGCTTGTATTCCCAGTGGAAGTGGGCTATATATGCCTCTTTACAGGAGCTGCACAGAAGGGCTCTTGAGCAACCCCAAAGTCCCAAGATGCAAAAGGTATTTTACCCCTTCTAATAAGATGCATCCCTTTCAACCTTTGCTGAAGAAACAAGAGCAGGCATCAGATGATCTAGCCAGGCAGCTGCCTATTGTACCACAAGATTCATGCTACAGTTATACAGAGGCTGTAATTTCCAACAGGCAAGGGCTGGGATCCCAATTCCTCATGGAGGGATCCTGCTAAAACAGTGCAAGGATGCATAACCTATGGCACCAGGTAACAATGCCAGCAAGGAAGAGATTCAAACCAAGTCTACCAGAGTCTCTGGCTAATATGCAGCATGGTTAACTTTTCATTCACTTACTCATTGTAACAGCCACAGGCCATCAAGACCCATGAGATTATGCAGAACTGCCATGGATTCCAGTAGCTATTGTTATAATTAACTGTTTCTGATGTACAGCACAAGTTTACACTAGTCCTGCAAGAAAAATTCACCAAATTTGATGAAGGCTGGTGAGCTAACCTATCAAATTAAGCAATAACCTTAGTCTAATAAAAGGTGAAAACATACAGAACAGCTTTTTTGCATCAGTCTAAGATGCCAGCACAGTAAGTGTGGCTATGGCTCATGTTAAAAAAGTGGGACCACAAAAGAGCTGAAGTACTTAAATCCCTGAAGTTTTTTTAAAAAGACTATTATCCCTCTCCCCTGCTTCTATGACTAAAAGGGTCAATACTTATTGGGGTCCCTTTACTGCTTACAAACTGCTATCCAATGCATAGTCAGACTGTCCTCTTGAGCATTCACCAGGCTGCTACAAGGGTGACCCACCTCCCCCCATCTGTTTTACACCTCAAGAGTCTGAACAAGGTTCACGCACTATGTGACACTCTGTACCCAAGGGAACAACCTGCAGCCCCATGTTCATCCTTATATGATTGTGTGGTATCCAATGCAAAGTTTGTCATATATTAGGTGTCTTAGGAAGGCTCATGATGCAGAGCATTGTTACAGTAGTGTTATATGTTGTAATTTCATGTATTTAGTTTGAGGCTGAAAATGTGTCCTCATGGCTTAAAACAAGCCCAGGCAAAACTCTCCAGGAGCAGAGGGGCAGTTCACACCTCATCTGGGCATATGGAACAAACTCAGCCCAGCCTCACAGGAACAAAGGACACTGGCCTAGGCAGCAAAAAAGGATCTGTTGGAGTCACTCCCCTTCCTTTGGTCAGTTTGGGGCTACCATAAGGTAATACTCACTTGACTCTGAAGGGTGGGAGGAAGGGGGCACAAAGCCAAGAGGGAAGAATGATTATGAAAGGAGAGATGTTTGCCATGCTCTTCCACCTCCATCTACAAACACCACCACCACGAGACTCAAGCACTGATCAAAGGAGAGAGCCTGGCTGAAGAGCAACCAGCCAGCCTGTGGTGAGAAGCATCTAAGTTTGTAAGGGCACTGAAAGTGTTAAGATCAGCTTGGAATGCATTTTGCTTTTATTTCATTTGATCAAATCAGACTACTTGTGCTTTGATTTATAATCCCTTAAAAATCTCTTTTGGAGTTAATTCATTGGTTTAGTCTACCTGAAGCAATGTGTTTGGTTTGAAGCATGTCAGACTCCCCTTGGGAGAACAAGCCTGGTCCATATCAATTTCTTTGTTAAACTGATAAACTCATATGCCCGCTGGATGCTGCAAGCTTAACTGGACAATGCAAGATGGAGATTCCCATGGTTGTGCCTGGGACTGGAGATATTGTCTAGTGTCATTTGGTTGCACAATCCAAGCAGTGGCTGGCCAAAAGTGCTCACCCACATGCTGGGAGCAGCTTACATGCTAGAGACTGTACATGAACAGCCCAGGGGTTCACAGCAGAGCAGGGTAAGGCTGGCTCCCAGAGTCAAGGATTGGCATGATCTAGCAGATCACAGGCCCAGATAACACCATGGGAATGTCACACACTGCCCTTTGCTTAAGGTCCCTAAGAACATGCGCAGGAGACAGACTCCCCATCCAGCACGCCATCTTGAGTTTAGACCTCAAGGTCTAGTTGCCCAGCCCCCCAAAATCAGTACTGACCACCCAGACTCCTGCATAGCTTAAACATACCATCTCCCAGAACCCATCCATGTGGGTATTCAGGGTCTATGGTTAACCTCAGGGAATGCGAGAGATGTCAGAGACTTCGTACAGGATTCTAGACCATCCTTGCTCTTCACTTAATGAGAAAAATATATGAAGGGGTATTTGTATAACTCAGTTTATTCACCACTCTGAAAAATTCTTTGGACTGCACTCAGGGCCCTCAATGGACTGTACAGGATCCTGCTACAGCGCATGGCTTTTCTTCTTAGTTATGGAACCCCTCTCTCTGCCAGCACACTTTGACTTTGGTTGATCCTGCAGCTAAACCAAGCTTCTACTGCTACAAAAAGCATTCCTGCCTCTGCCCTAAGATTGCTTTGAGAGTCTCAGAAGGACTCAGCTGTTACTGGTGGGACTTTAGTCATGCTTCTGGTAATTTTTCCATTCTCCAAACCCCAGCCCTTTATAGGCAAGCTGGAGGAAATTGCTTCTCCCAGCTGTACCCAGCCTCCGTAGTATAACTATTAACCCAGAGCAGTCATTAGGGGTAACTCCTCTCCCCTGTATCTAGCCTGAGAGAGACATGGTTACAGGCTTATCAGCAATGGTGGATATACACAGGTATACAGACATTCCATTATATGCAATTTTCATAAGGAAAAGTCACAATATAAACCAGAATTCATTAATTCTACAGATTCCCCAAAGCATCACAGTTCTCTAAAAGAAACTAAAGTTGGCATTGTGGAATACTAGAAGTGCAATCAGATCCTTCTGAGATGATGATATAGGTGCAAAGTGCCAGCCCCACAAACTCAGGCCAGGTCTACACTGCGACTTTAAATCGGTTTAATGGCCGATATACCGATTTAATGCTGTACCGGTTCACACGACGTTGTCATTAATATGGAGTTAAACTGCTCCTTAAATTGATTTCGGAACTCCTCCCAGACGAGAGGAGTAGCGCTAAATTCGAAAGTGATAATTGGTTAGAGTTCGTTGTGCGGAAATCAATTTATTGGCTCCTAGAGTATCCACAGTGCACACTGACGTCTGGTCCGCAATCGAATCGATGCAGAGTGCTGGTAAAAAGAAGCCCGAGACTTTAGAATGGACATTTCCTGCTTCACATGTCCGCTTGATAGACACGGTGCGATGCAGTTCAAATGCAAAGTAAGTTCTAGCATTGAACCTTAGGGAGATACTAAGATCTAGGATTGCTGATATGTGAGGACAAATCTTTATCGAGCTCGTTGTGCGTTAAAGAAAGGAAATGCCAAAGATTTGAAAATAAACTCCAGGATACACGGGTGGGAACGTAACAGGGAATCAGAGACTCAACTGTGTAGAGGGAGGGTAAGTTGGGGACTTACGTCCAGTCTCACAGCGTCTCTGAAAACTATTTGCATTCTTGGTGGCGCATGTCTGTGCTTAATACACGGTGTCTTGCGTGGTTCACGGAAAGCTTCGTTCAGTCTCTTCCCCGCACCCCCCAGCACGTTGAAGAGAAGTAAATGTTCTTTACTCTGACAATTCACCTCTGTTTCTGAATGCTGCTGGCCGAGGAAGTACTGAGTGTTGAGCAACGGTCAGGAACCGTTTTGTGATCTCAGGGTCCACGATTGCTGTGCATGCTTTGACAATGATCCCAGGAAAAAAGGGCCGAAGGGTTGTTTGTACCTTCACAAAGGGAAGGTTGAGCTGTACCAGCACGACCGGGGCAATGTGTTATCTGCCATCAGGCACTGTGCTCTCACCAGAGAAGTGGAACTTGGGATATGGAAGTAACCCACAGTGACGCTACTGAATCGATGGTAGCTGTGGCATGACGCAAACAATTGATTTCGTGAGCCTACTGTGACGCGTAAAACTGATTTTATTGATCTGTTTTGTAATATCGTTTAAAGCTAAATTCGAAATAAGTCGTGGCAGCGTAGAGATACCTCAGTTTGGAATCGGAGTCCAAATGCTTTCTTTCTGGGTCACTCAAATATTCTGCTATCTGGACTTTGAGTCAGGGAGGGACTGACTAACCACAATCTAGCTTACTCTCTTAGAACAACATTGGCTCTGCAAGACTAAGAACTAAAGGTGTGTCTAACCAGATAGATAAAAACAAAGGCATCTTTGAACTCCAAGTTACTTCAGAAAGGAATTACATCAAGGAGTTATTCTGCTAAAGATTGTAACCCTCATGATTCCAAAGGAGTCCAGTTTACTTTGGATGGGTCCATCTACTTGACAAAGACATCAGATGATCATTGTAGTGTACACAGGATATGACTATTCAAACCAATGCTTTGTTCCCCCCTTCATTAGAAGAGCAGTAATGGTAAGAATTTATATTTCAACTCATGGAATGAGTTCCATTAAAGAAACTATCACCAATAGTGTTTCAACTTGCATCCATGTGAATCTGCAGCACTTTTGGCCTCTGGAGATCTTGCATAACCAGCTCCTTTGTAATCCATACTCCCTCCTCTAGCCCATGTTGCTCCAAGGGCAGAGTTTGACCTCAGGGCACAAGGACTCCCCACTCTTGGTAGGAGCTGGAAGCTAAGACAGCCATATGATGGGGCAAAATGTAGAGGCACCTTTGAAACTGAGACAAAAAAGTTCTTGAAGTTACCTGAGTATTTTCTTATTTCCTGATCAGATTGGTATGAACATCCAATCTCACAGCCCTGCTGAACTCTAGCTCCCCCTACCCTCTATATCCTTCACTCCTATTGATTCACCCCCTGCCACTAATGTACAAAGGACCAAAAACAAGTTAGATACCTGAATTAATCAAACTGCATTCCTTCCCAAACTCTTCATCTACCTTGTATTTGGGAGTAAACTCTTCAGGTCAAGGATTGTGGTGTGCATCCAAAACACTGGATGCCCAGTCCCTATTGGAGCATTTGGAATACAAATAAATATTCATTCTGCAGTTCTCTGAAGTAATAAGCCACTTGCACACAATGAAAGTGCCATAAAATTCAAAGCCAAGCCTAAAAAGGCATAATATGCAGTAAGTCATACCTGCTGTATTTTGTTTCAACTTAAGTGTTAAGAGTGCTTACATTTTTGTTGCAAGAAGTTTTTATAGAGAGCCAGTAAGTTATATTTGCATCACAAACATCAGATTGTTTATGGTTGAGTAGTACACCAGAACTTCAAAGGGAATAAATTCATTATAACTAAGAGTAGCTACCAGCTACCATCATTTAGTTTCACTCACTCAAGGGGTTTAATTTGTCAGATTTGCCATTGTTAGCACTTCAGTAGTCTCCCATTCCAGTCCATTGTGCATCAGCTAAAACTCCCCTCTCCTGTTGCATTGCTCTGCTCCATTCTGCTAGCTTACAGTCAAATGGAATTTACTAAAATCCTATTCTCTAATATATTAACAGATTAATTCTGCTAAGAAATGTTTCCCTAGCAGCATATGAGAAGCAGGAGGAGTATAGCTATGAACCTGATTATGTTTGCTTAGGCCAAGGACAGGTTTGTGTACTTGAACAATCAATTTCCCCTCCCAAAAAGGCTACATAGTGGCATGTGCATTAATCAGTGACTTATGGGCCAACTCCTACAGAGTTCCCAGTACCTGCAACTTCAAGTTCAATGAGAGTTCCAGGTCTCGTGCACATCTCAGAATTGGTTCTTGGTTATGAGGAGACAATACCAAAAGCCTGATTTTTCAAGATGCAATTAGTTTGGTTGTAAAAAGACACCTGGGGTAACAGCTATGCCCAGCCTAGGATTTAAGCACTTTTTTAAAAAGAGCAGCACTTATGTTATGCAAATAAAAAGATGAATACTAATTTAGAAAGGCTGATCATTGAACTGAAATTTGGCCAACTGTTGCCCTTGAATATGGTCTAATCCCCTTCAGGCTTAAAAAAGAACTGACCAAGATTATACATATAGTAGATCAGGTAGGAGTTGAATTTAGAGGTTTAAAAATTTAGCCTGTAAACAGAAGTTTACATTATGGAAGTAAAAGTAATCAAGCTTTAGATGCTTTTTAGAAAGTGTTTAAAGTACTCAATTGATCTAAAGAAGCCCTTCCACAGCAGCCACCCTTGTTCCTACTACAAGTATGCATTTTGAAAACATTGTGCAAAAGACATCAAGACAATCTGTATACTGCTTGGGTTACTTCAGAGAGGAAGGAAAGCTGAAGTTGACATTCCATCTGTAAGTCATCCTGCATGCTCTGGCAGCTCACCTGCACAACTGTATGAGTTAGATACTGAAGGAAATGCAATATTCCTGTTTAGTCAAAAATAAAGGTTATCTGCAAGTAGAACTCAAACATTGCAGTACTTGTCCCCCACCATACATACTCCTCTTAACAGCCAGGAGCACTGAGCTGCCTTGTTGCCACAGCACCTCTTTGGATGTGGTCTTTTGAATTAAGCTATGGCAGATCTTCATAAAAATGGATTTAGTTCACTTTTGATGGCATAAGCTTATATGCCATTAACTTTCAAAAAAGTTTGAGTTATGGAAAAAAATTGAAATGCTTTGAATTCAGACCCATAACACATCTTCTTCAGCAACAAAAAGCCTCCCATCATCCCCCAACAAAAGGTGCATCATCCCAGGGGAGGTCTGACACACTGTCAAGCAGGAACATTCAGGCCTGGAGTCATGATCCTCCATTACCTTCTGCCAGCCAACTTCTGGAGAATGAGGGCTTTAACATATAGCCCATTCACTGTTATGGCAAACATCCAGTGAAGATATTGACATCACCAGAGTTCTGAAGTAGGAAGGCAAAAGCTATCAAGTTATTAAATCAAATTCAGAAGCTACAGTAAAAGGTCTCCCTAGAAAAATCTCAAGAGTAGATGGATTGTTACTCAAAATCCAGGAGTTTTTCCACTGTCCAAGATGTTTAGACCTGCCTTTACACTTGAGTTACCTTACCCAGTATACTCCCCAGAAAAGTCTTGCATTTGGATTCCAAAATCCAATTAGATATAAGTCCAGTAAGGTCATGCAAGACTAATACTTTTTGGAACACTTGCTTGCTCTGAACATTCTGAACTAGTGTTACATATACACCTGCATCACACAATCTTCTTCTTCCCCTTGTTGCCACTTAATGGGATATAAAGAGAAGCGATGTCAGACAAGAACTTTTTTACAGTGCTGTAGTCTTACAGAGACATTCCTATATTGAAAACATTTTGCTTTAAGTTCAAATACAGAGTTCAACTTCATAAGAATATTGTTTGTGGATACACCCACTGTTGTTACTATTGAATTTCATACTTCAAGCTATGGCACATTAGACTAAGGCGTTGGGTCCCCCCCACCCCCCAAGCCTGCTTGTCAGGACAAGTTTTCAACTTGTCATTGATGAGCTAAGCTACTTACTATCAATTTCTGCAGAATTGAGACTCCCTTAAGATAAGCTTCTAGTCTACCTGGTTGCAGAGTAAGCCTTACAAATGCACTGTCCTCTTTAAGACTGTAAATTATTTCAGTGCTCATGGTGCTGCTCAGAGCTTTAAACACCAACAGAACACTGACTTTGGGCTAGTCTACACTGGCAACACTACAGTGCTACTGCGGCAGTGCTTTAACATGGCTTTTGTAGTTGCAACAGAGCTCTTCCAGCACTCTAAAGAAGTCCACCCCCACAAGGGACGTGGCTCCCAGCACTGGTGCACTGTCTATACTGATGCTTTACAGCGCTACAACTTTCTTGCCCAGGGTATGAAAAAACATGCCTTAGATCAGAACTTTGTTGAGAGCGTATTCTGCTAAGAATTGTCAGTTTCAGTCTGCTGCTCCTAAATAAAGCTATCAACAATAGCAGAGCCAGGCACTGACATTCATAGAGGTCAAAATGGAGGCTCAGTGAAGTAGAGTAGAACTCTAGAGTGGCTGGTGCCAAAAGGAGGCAAACTGTTCTCCCAGGTGATTTTATCAAATAGCTTCTGGGGAGAAGCTGAGAGATGGAGACAGAAGCCCACCTAAAAAGGTGGAAGGGATAGTCCCATTAGAGGTCCTAGCACTTCCACTTGCTATAGGCTTGCACAGAATGCTCATCGGTCAGAGGGGTTTAGCTTGTGGAATGAGTATCAAAAGTGTATAAGCTACATTGCTTCTGTAGCATAGTTCCACATGATACACCAAACCAAGAAGTCTCTCTCCATGTCCAGCACCCATGGATTGCAGTCCCCCATCATGAGCTGCCTCTATTCCACATAAGAGTTAGCAACACTAACTTCAGAAGAGAAGACTTGAGTATCTAAAATTTGAACTAGATTGGTATAATATATAGTTTGTCCTTTGCTTACATCAGTTCTGCAAGCTGTTATAGCAGCTACTTGTATATAGTTCGGTACGTTTTGGGCACACCATTGTGTGCAGTGCTCCCAAAATGTACTCTAAAAATATAGAGTGCTACTCTATTTTTCTGGTGTAAGTCAGTCAAACATCTGAGGGCAGATTTAGTCCATTAACCTCTACATTTGATCTTACTGCCTCATTCTAAGTTTGTTTTCCCTCTAAAATACAAGAGTCACCAATGCACAATTACACAAGGCAAATATAAATTGAGATAGCAAGAGCTTTCAGGAGAACCAAAGACTGAAAGGACATCACTTATGTCACAAGGGAGCAGCAGTTTTGCATCTTCAGCAGTTTAAATCAAGGCATGTTTTATTCTCAATAATGAACAAAATATGATTTCATGCAGCTGTCCATTGCTGTTAAATATAAAAGCTAGAGTACTTGGTTGCAGGTTATGAACTACTACAGTGTTTTATACTAGTCAGACAGGCCAGAAATTTTCATATGCCTTTACTGCATTCAGGATGAGCCTACAAACATAGGAATCTGAGTGTATGAAACGTTCAGCTAACTGGAGATAGGGAAACTATGTTAGTGTACAAGAGTTACTTGGTATTCATAAATTCTTTAAAAAACTAAGCAATTCCCTTCACATCCATGTAATTAGAAAAACATCTTAGCCAGCCAACTGACTGACTTG
Source organism: Chelonoidis abingdonii (assembly GCF_003597395.2). Lineage (NCBI taxonomy): Eukaryota > Metazoa > Chordata > Testudines > Testudinidae > Chelonoidis > Chelonoidis abingdonii. Next base: position 85,957,933 of record NC_133771.1, read on the forward strand.
AACATAAATTGATTGCTCTAGAGTAAAGTGATAATCAGTTATTTCATAACTATCCTGGGATTTTACCTATTTTCATATCAGCTATGGAATGAATTTTGGCACTGATTTGCTATCTTTTCCAGTAGGTTGTTCACTTAGGGCTCAAGTGCTGGTACAGCTGGAAAACCAAGAAAGGACTTTGTTTACAGTTCCTGGAGCCAGTTTTTCCATTATCTTTGTCACCAACATGGTTTGTAACAGTCTTGGGGCTGCTCTCCACTGCTCTACCTTATAACTACACATTCCGGGTTATGTTGGACATTCATCTCTACATCAGAGGGCACAGATGGAAGTACCAGTTATGCCATTTGAATACTCTCCCATGCTAGGCTAATCCTCCATTGTGCAGTTAGGATAGCATTACAGGCACTTTGTGCCTAAACTGTTGTGAGGAACTCCCAAAGATTGATATCAAGGAGAAGACTTGCAATGATTACTACAAATGGCCAGACAGCAGGGGCACAAAGTTACTTCTTGCAAGTATAGGGCTTTCTGATGCTACAATGGTCACTTAGTTCAGAGAGAAAGTGCTTCCTTTACAATTAAGTTTTTTCCCTTAAAATAAAGCAGTTGACATCAAGTCAAGTTTTCATAAGGCTGAGTAGGGATTCAGATCTGTCCTGGTAAGAAACCCACACAAACATGAAAATCATGGAGCAGTCTAGTAAATTTAGAAACAGTTATAGGTTTTTGATAAAAATGACAAATGAGACACAGGGACAGAGGGGGGAAGAGCAGAAAGGGGAAGGAGATGGAAAGCGAGCCTGCCCCCATACTCACTCCTTCGGACAGCTCTTGTGTTTCCCATCCCATGAGGCTGGGCCTGGCTCACTATTCTAGGAATTGTAACTGGCACAAGTGGTTGCAGCACCACTCAGAGTAGGCCTGGCTGGGGGATGGCCAGGCTGAATTTGTGTTAACAGTGCTGTGAACCCATGTGCCAGGTGACAATGCCCAGAGTGGTGAGCCAGCTCCAGCCCCATGGGATAGGAGCTGCCCCTGCAAGTTGAGTGTGTTAAAAATCATGGACACAAAGACAAGATATGGACAAACAGGAAAATCATGGTATCCATGCCATTTCCCTCCCCACGTCATGACACTGCTGTATCCTAGCTAGGACATCTGATATTACAAGGCTTCTTTATTTTCTGTTTGGATGTTCTGAGTTTTGGGAAAAATATTACAGTATGACGTTCAGGCTGACAATAGATGGCGTGCCAAAAACAAAATGAGGTACATGAAATTCTGGTATCACATGCCTACTCGCCCTAGCAAATGTAACAATGATTAATTTTACTAAGTTCTAATCAGTATAAGATGAACATGAGTAGAAAACTGCATTTTACATACAAAGTAGAAGTATTTATATGAACACAAAACACCATTAAGACCTGCATTAAATTTGTGTAAACCAAATCAAAGTGTTCAGAATCAATATAATGATGGAGCAGATAGTAGGAGCATTGAAGAAATGCAATTCAACTAAAGGTTTGGAGTTCCTGGATTTTATAGGATTCTGAATGTGGAGACAACACTGCAATATCCTGATTTCTAATGCAGGTAATAATTTTCCTAATGAAGACTTCATACTGAAATCATTCAGAAATGATCAGATGGGCATATTCTCTGCTTCCCATTGTCCCGAAACGAGTTACTATTTCATAAATCTCTTCCCCTTTCATCAGTTGAAATTCTAATAATTTCTCCTAAGCTAGTATCCTGTAATATATTTTCAGTTTTGCACTTGCCTTTCACAGTATGTTTTAGCAAGTCTAAGAGTTGTGAATGCAGTTTTATTTTAAGTAAAGTAGTAAAACTTTCAGCTAAGTAAAAAGCTATAGAAGACAGGAAATTAAAGGAAGTAACACATACAATTTAAAAAAGCACCAAATTTGTTCCTCCTCTGATAATCAGTGTTTCTGAAAAGCCTATAAAGGGTAACACACAGTACCACTACAACTGATTGTGTTAATGTTTCTGCTTTCTCTTGTCCCCTCCACCACACACTAAAAGGAGGAACTGAACTAGAATTAAAGCCAAAATTCTTATAGCATGGAACTTTTCTTGTAGTTCTCTTGTACAACAGGAAGCATAGCTGAGTTCTTTATTTCTTTAAGACACAATATCTTGCAAAGAATGTATAAAGGCTAGACAACACTACATGTTCACTGCTTACTTATGAAAGAATGCAGTAATATTACAAAGCCATATTTCATACTGCAGAGCCCCACAAGTATTGTTCAAGCTGTCGGCAGATCACATACCCCAACATATTTAATCCTCCTGGCATAAAATCTACAATGTAAACTCTTCCTGCCTAAGTCATGGCAAAAACTGAAGTACTGGAAGCTGAAACATTGTCCCAATAAGTTTAGACCATGGTCAATTTCCATTAGGTTTATTTTTCTAATAAAGCCTGTACATTTTTTTGAAGCATAGATTATCCACCTTAAAGTGCTTAAGTCAACTGACAATGATACCTATACCCTTTCACATATTTCACCCAAAATCAAGCAGTACTGTTCAACAGGAGTCTGAACATACACAGCTGAAGAAACATCCTGAGCCATTGGTTAAGCATTCACAAATTCAAAGCTGAAGTGCTCACCTAGCTGTATACATCATATCAGCACACCCATTCAAGACATGTGCTTCAAGGATAGTCACTATTTTCCTGTCTGGATTTCAGAGGAGAAAAAGATTGAAGTGCTGCAAAAATAGAACAAATATGAAATTCTACTACTTATTCGCCTCCAATGTTATGGTCAGAGCAATCAAAATGTTAGAAGCAGAAAGACTACTATAGAGTTCTGTCTAGTCACAAAAAAGCATGACTGAGAACTTAACAGTTTTATTTGTTAGACGTGTTCCCAGAAACAGTTCCCTTTAATTTGTAGATGCTGGAGGAATTTATTCTATGGTTTAAGAAACACAAAGTTAATACTGGCAAGTGGGGTTATTAATGCATAGTGGCTTTTAAGTATCAGAAGTTTAAGCTTGCTAGAAATAACTTGATCCTTCCAACTGAAATTCAGCCACCAACTTTTTAGATAGTTAAGTGAGAAGCATTTTAAAACAAGAGGTGAACAGGCTGTGAACTCAAAACTTGATTCTATATAAGTAGTCATATCAAACACTGCCAACCAAAGCTTCCAAGCTCTCAGATAAAGTGTAGTTTAGGAGTAATTCTAACCTTGGATTCCAAGCTCTAAGAGTGGCCTACTGTAGATAAGCTGTAAAAATTCATAAAAAGCCAACTACTGTATCAGGTCTCCTCTGCTGACTGGCAGCAAGCTCTCTTGTACACATATGGAGAATTAAACCAGCAGCTTCTGCATAATTAAAGCTTTCATTTAAAGTTAAAGTTTCTAGTCACTGTTTGTGAAGATGGTTAGTCTGTATCAGCAAAAAACTATGAATCCTTATGGCACCTTAGAGACTAAAGTTCACATGCATTGTCAACCTTGCAAGGTTGACAATGTTATCTTCTTTTGTCTAGAGACTGACAGCTCCAGTACCATCATCGCTGCTTACCCAAATAGCAGCTGAGTAAAACTGAGAGAAATGGTTAGTTTCATTTCTTCTAATTATAACCCTGTGGGTAGTAGTGAAGCCATCAAGAACAGCTTCAAGCAGCAACCTGGAGTTCTTTACAAGAGGATTTCTCTCCCACCCCTGGGAGGGGAGAGGGGAGAAGTACAGTAGCACAGGTTTATTCCTCTACCTCCCCAACAGTACACAAGAGGCTATGGAGGGGAGGGACTAGACAAGGCTCCTTTTGCCATCCAGCATAGAGAAGAGGTAGAGCTCCACATGACACATACTAGCCATGTACTACTCAAAATGAGTTATGAGCAACTAAGCCTCAAAACAGAGTCTTACAACAACACTCCAGTAAAAATCTTAGCATTCTCCCTTTCCCTCTCCACCAAACCTGGCAGAAGGCTGGGTTTAGGAGAACACTGCCCCTTGCTGGTGGGACCCATTCCACCGCCCCCCCCCCCACTTCCTGTAAATAATTTTAAGCAGCCAGTAGTACTTTTTTTTTTTTTTTTTTTTAAAAAGAGTCTTGCACAACATCAATATTGTAGGCAAAATCCACCTCCCATCAACTTCACTACAGCCATGATTTTACAGGTGTCTATGTTAGTTAATCCAAGACAAGTGAGACCAATGTTTTAAGATAATAGTTCTGAATCAAAGGGAGTGAGGAGGGTATTCCACAGAAGAGGATGTATCTCATGATACTTACAAACTCACAGGTATTTCAGAATTTAGGTTCTAGTACCTTTAAAATCTAATTTAGAGTGTAACAGACAAGCAGAATACACACTAGGTAACTGAAGTGTCAAATTCTACTTCTCCCCACCCTGTTTTATACATCCCATTCATCATTAAAGACAAACAAATTGTAATTCAAGTTAAAGATTCAATATTTGGCTCATATGTCAAGGTGAGCACCATTTTCAGTTAGCATATTTCTGACGGGGGTTTGTTAAGTAATAATTCAGAAGATTAGGAAGTTTACTTCAGCCAATTGTTTTGATAGTACAAGTATAGACACTTTTAGACATTTGATTTGGTAAGATATTTCAGTTTGATATTAGCATTACATTGCTACTGTGCAATTCAACTGCTCCATTTACTAGAGCAACAACAAAAAAATTTAATTAGCACCCACATACATTAACACTTTACAAGACAGCACTTTATTTGTAAGTTCTCTTCATTGTCTAAGTAAAGAGCAAAAAGCCAGTTGCAGTTTTATTTACAGCATTTTATTTCCATCAATAAGCCTGTATCCAGCTCAACCGATTCCCCTCCCCCCCCCCCAAATTAGCTCCTTTGCTCTGCATAAGGATGGGATCCATTACCACATAGCTCTCATACACTTCTCAGGAATAACTTATAATCTAAAAGAAGTTCCCATGCTTCTTTTATTAGCTAAGCCCCATTACACCAATAAAATATATTCAGCATTACTATCACCCCTGGCAAACACACACCTACGAGACATCAGTAATCTTCCTGGCTAACATGCATACAGAAGGCCTGAGCTCCAGTAGCCTGGCAAACTATTGACACCCAGACATGTAGAACAAGCTGCTTTTTTTTAAATTATAATTTTATGTTTTACTTATCTTCCTTAAAGTGAACCTGACCTGTCTCACTTAAAAAGACAAGGTGGATGAAGTAATACTGTTTACTGGACTAACTTCTGTGGATGAGAAATACAAGCATTGAAGCTACACAGAGCTGAAGAAGAGCTCTAGGTAAGCCCGAAAGCTTGTCTCCCTCACCATCAGAAATTGGTCTAATAAGAACTTTTTCACACCTTAGCTCATCTTAGCTCCCCCACCAGGTCTCTTGCATATCCCAGGACCACCACAGCTACACCACCACTACAAACTTGTCACTAGATCCCTTCTAGCTGGTGTGCCCTGCAGAGGAGAGTTAGATAACCTAAACCATACAAAGACCATCATCAAGCTTTCCCCTAGTTCCATAAGGCAGACTGGCTCACACTGAATCCAAGCCCCACTCTGATCTCTCAGTGCCAACCCCACAAAAGGTGGAGTGGGAGGGAAAGAAGATTCAAGGTTCTCCCTTCTGATGTTTATACTATGAGCAAGGTGGAGGTTTAACACAGGAGTTCTCAAAGTAGGGGTCAGGACCCCTCAGGGGGTCACAAGGTTATTAGATGGGAGAGGGGTCACAAGATGTCAACCTCCACCCCAAACTTCACTTTGCCTCCAGCATTTATAATAGTATTAAATATATAAATTAAAAACATTTTTATGGGGGGGTCTCACTCAGAGGCTTGCTGTGTGAAAAGGGTCACCAGTAGACAAGTTTGAGAGCCACTGGTTTAACACCTGGTGTGAACACAGTGTAACAGCTGAGGTTTGGTGCACCAAGCTAGGCAGCATCACCTCAGCTGCTCACGTAGGACTGGTAGCCCGGCCTCGGGCCCGCCCGCCAGCCAGCACGGGCCCTCCCAGCCGCAAGATGGTGAATGAGACGCGGCGCCCCCGCGGGGGATCCGCAGGCCCAGCACGGCGCGGGGGTGGAGTCCGACTTCAGCCCAGCCGCCGTGTCACAGTTACAGCCCCGAGGGGATGAGGACAAGGTCCAGTCGGGAGCGGGAGGGGGCAGAGCAGACGTTACCCCACGCACACGGCAGGGGAAGGGAGACGCAACCCGGGGGGGGGTCACTGGGCAGCAGCACAGACCCCCGGCCCCCAGCAGTCCGACCGCCCCCCTCACCTTGACCCTGATCTCGTAGGTGGTGAAGCGGCCCCGGCCGACCCCCACGGTCTGCGGGTTGCTCACGTCGATCTCGAGGAAGTTGCTGGGCGGCCCGTAGGCGTCGTTCAGGTTCTGCGGTTTGCTCATGAGCCTCCTGGTGTCCGCGATTGTTTCAGCCATGTCTCTGCCCGCCCGCGCCGGGTCCCCGCCCCCCTTCACAGACAACAGGGACGCAGCAAGCCAACCCTACTCCCCTCTCGCCCTTTTATTCTCCCGCAAACAGCTGACTCCCGAGCTACGCGCAGCGACCCGGCCGCCGCCCGGCACGAGCTGATGCGCCCACCGCCCGCGCAGCGAATCCCGGGACTTGTAGTCCTTTCGCTGCTAACGAACTCGCTCAGAGCAAGCACGGAAAGAGATTAGAAAACTACAACGCCCATGCTGCACCGGGAAAGGTCGCAACGGGCAGTACTCTGAAAAAAATTATCTTCATAGGCCCGTCCGCAGAGAGAAATGAAAAGCAACGGGGGCAGGGGGAGAAGGCCCAGATCAGTAGTTGGGGTCCAATAATAGTTATGGGGAAACTGCCAGGAACTTCACGAGCTCTGGGACTGAGTGCATAGTCTCTGCATTTGTGGGGAAGGGGGAGTTGCAGGCCCCTCTATCACTTCTCCTTTTTCATTTATAGGTAGGGTTGCAGTCATCTGGTTTTGAACTGGAATGCTGGGTCGAAAAGGGACCCAGGTGGCTCTGGAGAGCACCATTGACCAGGCCGCTAGAAGTCCAGTTGGCTGCAGGAGTCGGCTCTGTGTGACTCCCAGAAGCAGCCAGCACATCCCACCAGCTCTTAGGTGCAGGGACCCAACGTAAGAACCGCCCTACGGGGTCAGACCAAATGTCCATCTGTCTGTGTAGCCTGTTTTCCAACAGTGGCCAATGCCACATGCCCCGGAGGGAATGAACAAAACAGGTAATCATCAAGTGATTATTTCCTGCCACTCAGTCCCAGCTAATGGCAAACAGAGGCTAGGTACACCATACCTGCCCATCCTGGCTAATAGCCATTGATGGACCTATCCTCCATGAATTTATCTTGTTCTTTTTTGAACCCTGTTATAGTCTTGGCCTTCACAACAGACTCTGGCAAGTAGTTCCGCAGGTTGACTGTGCGTTGTGTGAAGAAATACTTCCTTTTAAACTTGCTGCCTATTAATTTCATTTGGTGACCCCTAGTTCTTGGGTTATGAGAAGAAGTAAATAACACTTCCTTATTTACTGTCTCAACACCAGTCATGATTTTATAGACCTAAATCATATCCCCCCTTAGTCATCTCTTTTCCAAGCTGAAAACTCCCAGGTTTATTAATCTCTCCTCATACAAAAGCTGTTCCATACCCCTAATAATTGTTGTTGCCCTTTTCTGAACCTATTCCAATTCCAATATATCTTTTTTGAGATGGGATGACCACATCTGCATATAGTATTCAAGATGTGGATGTACCATGGATTTATATAGAGGTAATATGATATTTTCTGCCTTATTTTCTATCCCTTTCTTAATGATTCCCAACATTGTTAGCTTTTTTGACTGCCACTGCACATCGAGTGGATCTTTTCATCCACAATGACTCCATGATCTCTTTCTTGGTGGGTAACAGCTAATTTAGATCCCATCATTTTATATGTATAGTTGGGATTATGTTTTCCAATATGCATTACGTGGCATTTATCAACATTGAATTTCATCTGCCATTGTATTGGCCAGTCACCCAGTTTTGAGAGATTGTTTTGTAACTCTTTGCTATCTTGAATAGTTTTGTATCATCTGCAAATTTTGCCACCTCACTGTTTACCCCTTTTTCCAGATCATTTATGAATATGTTGAATAGGACTGGTCCCAGAACAGACCCCGGGGGCCACAACTATTAACCTTTCTCCAGTCTGAAAACTGACTATTTATTCCTACCCTTTGTTTCTTATCCACGAGAGGACCTTCCCTCTTATCCCATGACAGCTTACTTTGCTTAAGAACCTTTGGTGAGGCACCTTGTCAAAGGCTTTCTGAAAATCTAAGTACACTGTATCCACTGGAACCCCCTTGTCCACGTTCTTGTTGACGCCCTCAAAGAATTTGAGTAGATTGGTGAGACATGATTTCCCTTTACAAAAACCATGTTGACTCTTCTCAACAAATTATGTTAACCTGTGTCTGACAATTTTGTTCTTTACTATAGTTTCAACCAATTTGCCCAGTACTGAAGTCAGGCTTACGGCCTGTAATTGCCAGGATCACCTCTGGAGCCCTTTTTAAAAATTGGCGTCATATTAGCTATCCTCCAGTCATTTGGTACAGAAGCTGATTTAAATGATAGGTTACAGACTACAGTTAGTAGTTCTGCAATTTCACATTTGAGTTCCTTCAGACCTCTTGGGTGAATATCATCTGGTCCTGGTGACTTATTACTTTTTCGTTTATCAATTTGTTCCAAAACCACCTCAATCTGGGACAGTTACTCAGATTTGTCACCTAAAAAGAAGGGCTCAGGTTTGGGAATCTCCCTCACATCCTCAGCCGTGTAGACTGATGGAAATAATTCATTTAGTTTCTCTGCAATGGCCTTATCATCCTTGAGTGCTCCTTTAGCATCTTAATCTTCTAGTGGCCACACTTGTTTAGCAGACTTCTTGCTTCCGATGTACTTAAAAACATTTTTTGCTATTACTTTTTGAGTCTTTGGCTGGCTGTTCTTCAAATTCTTTTTTGGCCTTCCTAATTATATTTTGACACTTCATTTGCCAGAGGTTATGCTGCTTTCTAGTTTCCTCAGTAGGATTTAACTTCCATTTTTTAAAGAATGAGTTTTTGCCTCTCGCTACTTCTTTTACTTTGTTGTTTAGCTTTTTTGGTTCTCTTACTATGTTTTTTAATTTGGGTATACATTTATGTTGAGCCTCTATTATGGTGCCTTAAAAAAGTTTCCTTGCAGCTTGCAGGGATTTCTCTTTTGGCGCTGTACCTTTTAATTTCTGTTTAACTAACTTCCTCATTTTTGTGTAGTTCCCCTTTCTGAAATTAAATGCTAAGTGTTGGGACGCTGTGGTGTTTTCCCCGCCTCAGGGATGCTAAATTTACCTCTTGGTAAAGCTATATTCACCTCTTGGACCAGATCCTGTGCTCCACTTAGGACTAAATCAAGAATTGCCTCTCCTCTTGTGGGTTCCAGGACTAGCTGCTCCAAGAAGCAGTCATTTAAGATGTCAAGAAATTTTATCTCTGCATCCTGTCCTGAGGTGACATAGGGGATTCCGTATGCTGCCCCTGCCTGTGGCACAGGCACCGCCCCGAGCACCAGCTCTGCAGCTTCCATTGGCCTGGCCATCATGTCTCCCCTGCAGCAGTAGTGGGGGGCCTAAAACTGGACATAATACTCCAGATGTGGCCTCAACAGTGCCGAATAAAGGGGAATAATCACTTCCCTCGATCTGCTGGCAATGCTCCTACTAATGCAGCCCAAAATGCCATTAGCCTTCTTGGCAACAAGGGCACACTGTTGACTCATATCGAGTTTCTTGTCCCCTGTAATCCCCAGGTCCTTTTCTGCAGAACTGCCGCTTAGCCACTTGGTCTCCAGCCTCTAGCAGTGCATGAGATTCTTCTGTCCTAAGTGCAGGACTCTGCATTCTCCTTGTTGAACCTCATCAGATTTCTTTTGTCCCAATCCTCCAGTTTGTCTAGGTCACTCTGGACCCTATCCCTACCCTCCAGCATATCTACCTCTCCCCTGACCTTAGTGTCATCTGTGAACTTGCTGAGGTGCAATCCATCCCATTATCCAGATAGTTAATGAAGATGTTGAATAAAACTGACCCCAGGACCAACCCCTGGGGCACTCCCCTTGATACCAGCTGCCAACTAGACATTGAATCATTGATCACTACCCATTGAGCCTGACGATCTAGCCAGGTTTCTATCCATTTTATAGTCCATTCATCCAATCCACACTAACTTGCTAACAAGAATATTGTGGGAGACTGTATCAGAAGTTTTGCTAAAGTCAAGGTATATCTCGTCTACCACTTTTCCCCTATCCACAAAGCCAGTTATCTCATCATAGAAGGCAATCAGGTTGGTCAGGCATGACTTGTCCGTGATGAATCCATGTTGACTGTTCCTGATTACCTTCCTCTCCTCCTTGAGCACCTGCTCCATAATTTGTCCAGGGACTGAGGTGAGGCTGACCGGTCTGTAGTTCCCTGGATTCTCCTTCTTCACTTTTTTAAAGATCTGGCTTCTCTCTCCATTCAATAAAAAAAAAAAAAAAAAGTGGCATCTAATATTTTTGTGTATGATAAATCAGGAAAATAAACTGTCCCCTCTTACAATTGAATTCTGATAACAGAGAAGAATTTAACAGCTTTCTTCTTTACACTCTGTCTTGGACTGACACTCAAGTTTTCTTTTTTTCCTGCTTCTTCTGACACAGGTCTGTGGAGACAATTGGGAGGGAGTGAATGCTTCAGTACTAGTGTGTCAGTGCTTAGGGTAAGTGAGTGGTAAAAGTGATTTGCTAGGATTTCTAGTCTATAGTTTTTCAGTGGATTGAATTTATCCACAAATGTTTTTGAATTTGATTAGGTCCATGAGCTTCTGGGGATGAACTATTTATGGTTGCTTCTTTTTGTCGGGAAACTAGAAGGGTTCTCATATCAGCTTGGAGAAGGTAGTGGTCATTCCAGGAAAAGAGACAATGTTTGTGTTCACAGTCTCCACATCTGGTCCACAATTCACGTCCAGGTATGATCAGCTGTGTTTGTAGGTACACCAGTTATCTGGGAGAAAAGAAGACTTTAGCATGGAATCATGAAACCCTGATTTGCTACATTATTACTTACTTTACACAGAAACTAAGTTGCCTTGGCATACATACAGAGGAGACTTATACCATAATATCCCTAATATTATGTATTAATACATTACTAATCCCCTGAATGTGTTTTTACAGTAGTACTCTTTTAAAAAAAAAGTCTGGGGGGGGGGAGGGGAGAGAGAGACAATAATCCAATCACATTTAATAAGAAAGGAAACCAAACTTCTTCATTAGCCACTCAGGATTCTCCAGCATTCTGACAGCTGCCCAAGATGGCACATTTGGCTGAAGATTCTTCACAATCATGGAGAATGCTGACTCAGAGGAAGCCAAAAAAAAAAAAAAGCATAATACACTGAATCGATTGCACAGAGTTTCGTGGAAAAATGAGTTCCCAATCCCTGCACTAGACAGCTAATGCTCTGAGGCTTAAGGTTTGAATGCCCTTATCCTGTCCTCATCTTTCAAAGAAAAAAGAAAAATGAGCTAACGGACACAGGGACTAAAACATTAGAGAAAAAAAATCACTATATTTACTCAGCCTCATCCATTCCCACAGATAATTTCCAAATTTACCTCTTTGTCCCTTACTTCTCTCACTTGATCCATTCTCATATCTCCACCAGTCTTTCAGACATCTCCTCCAGGATGTGCTCTAGGTGCTACTTTCACCTTCTGACTCTTTGATGTCAAAATTACACCAAATTAGACTCTCTTGCACATTGATAAATTGGATTTAAGGAGATCTAATTTGACTAGTCTATACGTGTAACCCTTCTGTCAGGTGGAGCCAGCGGCAACTAGGACCGGGTTCAATATCTAGCAATTCCTTTTCAACAATCGAACATAGAACCAGCTCGAGCCCCCACCCAGTAACCTGGGAAAATTAAAACATCACCCCTGGGTGTCTCTGAGAGACAATATTTCCCTACTCGCAAGCAGAGTCTGAGTGTAGAAAAAAGAACAACCACCACCCCACAACTTTTAATGAAAGGAGAGAAGTCACCTGACATTAATTAAGGAAAATGCTGCAAGCAAGCTTCGTAAACAAAACTGTGAGCAGGATACCCACCCCTGAGTGCATGGGGCAGAGTCTTCTGCCTCATATTCTTGAGTTCTACAACTAAAAGTTCCTTTACTGTGCCTCTCTGCTCCCTTAGCATACCCCACTCACTGTGGTTGTCCTTGGCTAGTGAGAACTCTGGATTCAAAAGTGCATGTCTGTGAGTTCACCTCCCACTAGCGGAAGAAGGCACCTGGCTTGCTCCACTATCTGAGCGCTTGCTCTGGCTGGCTGCCCCTCCAGCCACACTTCCTCACCACCTGGCCACCCCAATGGCTGCTGTTACTCACTGCCTGGCTGCCCTTCCAGCTGACTGCTTGCCACTTTTGCCGGCTGCCTTCAGTCACCTTCTGCTCCCACCTGTCTCTCTGCTGTGACCTCTGTAGGTCAGTCTTAATGATTTTTAGCTCTCAGCAGGCTAGGCAGAAACACAGCCCCACCACAAATGATTTCAGCTCTTATTGAGTACTTAAAATAACAAAAGGCTCCTAATGAAGCCTATTGAGCTCTATCTTTGAGAAGTGGGGAGGAATAGACCAGGAACCCTTATGGAGAGTCCACACCTCCTGGCTGGACCACCTGTCCCCAACCCTTTACTTTCACAGGGGGCTGGCATTTGAGTCTCTGGCTCAGTGAGTTCCTTTCAGCTCAGAACAGTTCTGTTCCCCTTTACTCATACAGTGAAGATAACATTGCTAACAATATTTCACTACCCCTGCAGTCAGTACTAAAGTGATTTGTAACTCAATACCAACCAAAGCTGATCGCTTAGAGCTACACAGCTCCTGTCTGCTAGATACATATGCAGAGTAGGTGTGTTCATGTAAATACATTTTGCTTCTGAAGTCGCTCCCCCTCCCTAATTAACTGTCAGGGGAGAGTTCATTCAGACCCTGCTTACATCTAAAAGCATGACTATGAAGTGCTTCCTGTGCACACATAAAACTTCTTCCAGCTATCCAGAGGGACTCATACCACTACTGTTAGGCACCGGCTTTGACTAAAGCTAAGCACCATTATATCCTTCACTTTGCAGTGCCATAGTGGACAGGACATCAAAGTGTTAAAGGTACAGTGGTTTACTTGTTCCTCCCAGGAAATACCACAAAGTTCCTGCTCACTGTTCAGGGACAGCTCTGACAAGTGTTACCGTCCAAGCCAAGTGAAATGGAAGATGTAAACAAAACAGCCTAAATAGTGAAAAAAGTCAACTAGACTTGTAAAATTCTTACTAACCTGTGTTGCTTATGATTCTTAGATTAATAATAATAATAATGATTTATTTCTGTAATATATTTGGCTAAAATCAGCCCAGATTTACCCAAGATTCTGATGACATAAACATAGGCACAGGACCCCGCAACAGGATGTCCTCTGGAGGAAGCTGCAGTAGTGAAAAGCAACTATAAATTCTCTTCTACCAACAAGCATAGAGCACAGCCCGAAATGGGAGAAGTACCAGACAGAAAGGGGACTTGACCAGATCAGCTTCCATTGGTGAGGCTGCCACAGAGCCTCAAGCACAAATATGATGCTCTCCTCTTGCAGAAACCCAGAAAAGCACACGTGGAGATTGTGCTGCCACACCACACTCAAACCAGTCCCCTTTGGGGGTCAGTGGATCAGGCTGGCACAGAGAGGTATAATTAATACCTCCACGGGCAAGCAAGAGTGAATATGTTCCATAATTTTAAACCTGAGAGTGGCCCCTTAATGATGACCTACATTTTGCCCACTTAGAATCCTATTCTTTGAAATTGAATAGAGAGAGGGACAAGGCGTATGGGTGAGGTATACCAAACTACTGCAGGTAAGAATGTACCTGTATTGTTACCCCAAAATTTAGATCTCAGGCACTCTAATGATGGTTTGCCTAACACTATGCAATTTGCTTTATCCAAAAGAGCTAATAAATAGTGGTCCACCATAGAGGAATTGCCAGGGGGTTTGTCTCTGGCCCACAGAGAGCTTCACAGAGCAAGCTAATCTTGCTAACCCTTGGAAGGATACGGATACAGCGTTCTGCTCAAGGATGGACACACAAGCAGTAATTCTTAGAAAACAAAGTATTTATTTAGAAGAAATAAGTGGTTACAAGTGTATCTAATAAAGCAAGAAAGAATACATAAAATATAGTAAAACATAACAGAATTACATTTTAAAATCATATAATAAAGCAGTGCAGACAAAAAACAAACAAAATATACAGGATACACAGACCATATAGCAGTTACACTGTAATAGGCATATAGAGACCCTTTATACAAAAAAGCCTTAGAGTTAATATAATGTAGTATGCATGACCTTTACTAGCACATACAAGAGACTATTACAGTGTTATAGATTTAATTAAATCATTTGCTTAACACTGATATCCTGTGAGCAGTGACCAGCCAGTTGCAGGATAGGTGGGGTAGAGCTCACTTAAATATAGGCATTCAGTTTTATTAACAGGCACACCCAGATATCCTCTAACAGGAGATGATAAAGTCAGATTTACACTCTTTCTTAATTCCCTCTGACTCATCTCAGGGGTCCTTCTGTTCTCTCCGTTGGGTGGGGTTAGCACCAGAAATGATGGCTGGTAGTGTCTCCACAGAGTTGAGGTAGCTGCTTGTCTTGAAGGAGCTGACGCTGTAGCAGTGGTGTAGCCAGGTTCTAAGTGTAGGGGGAGCAAACATAAAAAAGGAGCCCCCCTTGGTTCCTCCTCTGGCCATACCCACCATGGCTCCTCCTCTGGTCTCATCCCCACCTTGACCCAACTCCGCCCCCTCTTTCCCCCAGTGGATCCCTCCCCAAATCCCCACCCTCAGCCCCACCCCCTCACTGCCCCATTGGATCCCAAGCCGGGTCTGAGGAGGAGACGCCCCTGTGCAGCAGCCTGGGCACACGGGCCATGGCCAGCTGGGGCCGAGAGCGCTGCAGTCCAGCGCAGAGGCTGCTCCAGCCCTGCAGCCCGTGGGGCAGAACAGTGCGTCTGGGGGCAGCACGGAGCGGGCAGGGCCCGGGTGAGCAGCACGTCCTGGGGGCATGGACCACCTGCTAGAGACACACGGTGGAGAGGGGCTGCAGGAGCGAGACTTGCCCAGGCAGGGCAGATGGCAGACAGGGGCGAGGAACTAGTCAGGGTCCCCTGAACCGATAAACTTCCCCGGCGCTGCTGAAGAGCCCCGCGCCTCTCCTGCTCAGCTGCTTTCCAATGGCTCCTTGCTGGCAGGCCGGCAGTTGCCTGACCAGGAAGGAGCCGCTGGAGCGCAGCCAAGCAGAAGGCACAGGGCTCCCTGCCGGCAACAGGGCATGCCACATGTGCCCAGGGTGGGCCAGGAGGCTCCATGGGGAGGGCAGCACACGCGGCCGGGGCGCTGTGTATGATCCTGCAGTGTGGCCGGGGCCTGCTAATGGTGGCTGCGGTGATGTTGGGGCCACGCTGAGTGTGGGGCACAATGGCTGAGGAGCAGGCCCACTCACTCCTCCAGCCGCGCCTGCTGCCCCACCCCATGGCTCCTCCAGCCGTGCTGCCGCCAGTCCAGCAGGTGCCACTTTTGGAAAATGTGCTGAGGGGAAGCGGCTGCTTCCCCTGCACCCCGCTAGCTATGCTACTGCGCTATAGTGGCAATTAAAGCTGCTGCTGCTGCCTCTGCTGCTGTCACCACCACCATCTCCCGCAGGCTGTCTGCCTTAGAGGCTTCCGTAGCTACTATATTCTAAAGCTGCTGCTCTCTAGGAGGTTCTGCTGCTGCTTCTGCAGACAGCTGCTTTCCAGAATCTTCTTAAGATGCTATTGCACTTGTCTCAGCTGTTGCTGTTCTTGCTGCTTCTTGTGGCTTTTGCTCTTCACAGACCCCCACAACTAAGTCTGCTGGCTGTCAGCCTTATACACTGGTTACGGTCTCAAAGTTAGCTTATCTCAGCCAATCAGCTTCCAGATATTAGCATAGTTCTAGATCCTTCCTATTAATCAATCATTCTTATTTTTAGATAGTAAAGCTCTCCCCATCCTCCGCCCCCATGCCATGTTGGGTAGAGCTCCTTCCTCTAACCTAGTTTAAGATAGCCAAGCTCCTCCCTGTGAGTTGCTGGAACTTTCCATACCCTAATCCTGAATCTTTTATATAGGATTATTGTGTCCACCATTTTGGATTTCTAATTTTCAACTATCACTAATTACTATTTATCTAAAGTCTTAATCTTAAAATTAACTGCTGATTTATGCAAGTCAAAGTGCCCTGACATTGTCACCATCTCAATTATATTAATGGGGAGAAGTGAGTTTTACAGTGTTTTTAAACCCCATCCAAGAATTTTCTGCAAGCCTCTATTAAGGTGCTGCAAAGTATCTCAGAACATTCAAAGCAAAGTCTCTCGTTACAGTACCCATTACATGGTCTTAGCCAAAAGAATCCCCATGACCGTGAATGGCAAAATACTCTTACGTGAATGGAAAAATACTGTTTGGAAGGCATGCACCGGTGTAATTGCAGCACCTCAGGGGCACAATACAATATATTGATGTTTCACAACGTGAAGGTGTCCTAGATTATGGTTCACAACAGAACAGTAAAGTACATGCCTTTAAGTTGACAATTTCAGAACAAATCAAAAAGTGCCTTTTTTTACATGCTGTCTTGGATAACAAGGTTAAACAGAGGATCATTAAGAAAAGCAGTGACAATTTAAATAAATCACGTTTTTGCTGAAGATTATGCTGTGATTTGGTCCAATTATTCTTGACATTTCACCCATTCATATTGTGATCTGAGTTAATAATGGAAGGAAAAAAAGCTTGTCTCCTTGTTTATTCTTTGTTCTCAAGGAGAGAAGCAGTTTATAAAGATAAGTTATTTGTTATTTAAATTACTTTTACTGAAGTTGTTTATTTCCTTGTTTGAGTTTCTAAATATAGCGCTACAATTGTAATGCTTCTTTGAGATGTCTGTTCAATTCACTGTGATTTATATTGAAATTCATTGCTAAATGGGCACAGGTGTTGATGTATATACCATGCTAGAATGAGTCAAATCCAATCACTGCTCAATAAAGGCAGGGTAGAAAGGAAATACACTAAAATCAGCTCTTTAAAGATGTGATAAAAATGGCATTTTAGATCACTACTAAACTAAGGCCAGGTCTACACTGCGACTTTAAATCGGTTTAATGGCCGATATACCGATTTAACGCTGTATCCGTTCACATGACGTCGTCATTAATATCGATTTTACCGCCTCCTTAAATCGATTTCGGAACTCCTCCCAAGACGAAGGAGTAGCGCTAAATTCCGAGTGATAACTCGGATTAGGGTTCGTGTGTGACGGAAATCGACGTTATGGCCTCCCGGGCGTATCCCCAGAGTGCACACACTGACCGCCTCTGGACAGCAATCTGAAACGGAGCAGCGGGCAGGTAAACAAGGAAAGCCCCGCGAGACCTTTTGAATTACATTTCCTGCTTTGTCCAGCGTGGAGCTCTGATCAGCCACGGCTGGCGATGCAGTCTCAATCCAAAAAGAGCTCCCGCATGGACCTACGGAGATACTAGGTCTGCATCGCTGTATGGGGAGACAAAATCTGTTGTATCCTGCTCCATTACAGAACACGAAATGCAAAGCTTTTGAAGTAAAAAAACTGCAGGATACACAGCGCTGCGTGACAAGCGTAACGGGAAAGCCATAGACTCAAATGGACGCTCATGAAGGAGGGAGGGATACTAGGACTCTCCGCTATCCCAACAGTTCCACAGCAAGTCCTCTGAATTATTTCCATCTTGGCTGAGCTCCAAATGTCTGTAGTTCAAAACACAGTGTCTGGGCGTGGGTTCAGGAACAGCTCCTCAGTTATTCCCCACCCCCCAACCAAGGTGAAAAAAGGGAAAGATTGCTGTGGCTATGGCGTTTGCTCAGTTGCACTCTATCGGAAAAAGGCGCAAAGGGTTTAGTCTGCTGCCTCACAAAGGGAGGGGTGAGGCTGTTACCCAGCACCACTCGGGGCAATGTTTCTGCCCCATCAGGCACTGGTGGCTCTCATCACGTGATAGACTAGCGTCGAAAAACTATGGGATAGCGAGAAACAGCTACCCACAGTGCCACCGCTTCCTTAAATCGATGGTAGCCTTGGACCAGGGACGCAAGCAATCGATTTTGTGATTGCACTGTGGATGCGCAAACCCGATTTTATAACATCGGTTTTGTAATATCGGTTTAAACTACTTCGAATTAATCGTGCAGTGTAGACGTAGCCTAAGTATATACAGCACAGAAAATGTGATTTGAGCAACCACACGATTTAAAAATAGTATGTTAAAAAGTACACTTTAATCATTGTTAGTATTTTCAATATCATAATAATTATTTAAAAATTAGTAATTGCATTAAGGACATATTTTGCTTTCTAGCAAAAATGCAAACTAAGGCACTAAAGTACAGTTTATAAACAGTCTTATAAGAAGAAATTATTTATCAGTGCACGATGAAAATGACTTCTCTTTTCTATAAAATGCAGAAATTTACCTCAGAAGTAATTTATGGGAAATTGATGTCAGTATATATATACTATACTATATATCAGTAAAAACAGTCTGATGTCTCTGTGGTAATCAAAAGTATTTCCTACATGTTTCTAGGATGAGAAGACCGTGAAATTATCTCAGCTCTTTTCCGCATACAAAGTACTACGAGGGCAACACTCTTGAAGCCCGAATCTGCTTGTTGGGTGTGTTTCTGCTATGCTGGAAGGATAATCAGCAGAGCCTACAGAGGGCACTACAGACACTCTCCACACTTCAACACAGAGAAAAGAGGGAAAGTCAGTTTTGCAATGAACCCACTGACCATTTCTAAGTGTATGCACGTTGGGCCTCAGGTGGTATGGGACCAGGATTCATCACGGAATTGGGTCCGCAGGTTGGATCATTAGCTTCCCCAGCCTGGGCCAGGTACTGACGGGGAGTATGACGTGAATGCTGATCCATGCCCCCCAACAAAGGAGGACAAGCAAGGGGCTAACAGCAAGCTATGCAAATAACCTAGAAGCACACATTCTGGTTGATGATTCCTTCCTTGATTCCCACTGTCCTTTTATATCACATCATTTTATCTAGTTCTCTTTACTGTTGGAAACTAAATAGTTGGCTACTCTCAGTTTGGAGTCCCACTCCTGTACTGCTTTCTTTGTGATAAACTCCATCTCCTAGGAAGCGTGGGGATGGAATCAGATACATCACACCAAAAATGGTTGTTCCTGAGGCCAAACAAGACTCTTGCTCTAGAGTTCAGAGCTCTTGGAAAATTTAACATAGACTGAGAAGGACAGACCAGAGAAATATAAAAAGCAGATTCTTGGAAGGCTGTAGAAATTGACAATGAGCGCAAGGATGGTTCAGTGGTTAAAGCGTTCACTGGACAGACCTAGGTTCAATTCCCTGCTCTGCTACAAACCTTCTGTCTGACCTTGAGCAAATCACTTATTGTCTCTGTACCCCAGTTCCCTGTCTATAAAATGGGGATAATAGCATTCTCCCTACCTCACAGGGTGTTCTGAGAATAAATATATTAAAGATTGTGACACACTCAGATACTATGATAAGGAGGCCATCTAAGATGGAAAGACAACACTTCTTTTCCCCTTGCAGGTCTTCACTCTAGAGCCTCCTTATTGGCTCTCAGATTCACTGCAGCAGATTCAGAAGTTACATGTATGATAGAGTTAGACTTCTTCATAGACCCTTAGACCTAAATTTCTACAGATGCAGTAAGACTATCTTAAACCTACTTACACCTCAGCAAATTAGTGTAAGTAAATGTAAGGAAGTCTAAGCTGCTGTTAATATTGTCTGTAGTTGGGTGACAAAGATGTAAGTTACCTCAACTTAGACTTTCTCTAGATTTACTTAGACTCGCCTCTGAACTTGACCAACCTTCTCTTTGCCTTTATAACATATTTAGGGGAATTTCTTTGACTGCTAAGCTTTTCTGGCTGGATGATATTACATTCCTCTTGCATTGGTAGAGGGCATGGAAGGAGAAGTCCATCTTCTCAGTGGCACCTAAGTTGATTGAACCACCACAAGAAGTTTTAC
This sequence comes from Chelonoidis abingdonii, assembly GCF_003597395.2. NCBI lineage: Eukaryota > Metazoa > Chordata > Testudines > Testudinidae > Chelonoidis > Chelonoidis abingdonii. The sequence goes on from NC_133771.1 coordinate 85,978,222, forward strand.
CCACTGGGGGCTACTATTGCAAATGCTTTTCCTTCATTTGCAAAGGCTCCTTATGTGGATCCATCAACTACAGCTCAGGTTTGATGAGCTGTATCCAGGGGATATTGTCAAGGGGCGAGTGTCTCCAACTTGCCCCCTTGTAGTATCCCACTTTATCTCACTCACCACTTCCTTGGGTTCTTTCAATAATTACCAGACTCGAGTTGGTTCAAAAACCTGAACCCCCTTTGTGGGGTTTGATTTATTAATTTTTTCTACAAAGATTGGCTTACTTTGCTAGTTGTCCCAGTACTCCTCCTGGAGCTGGGTTATAATTTAGCCAACTTCTGCCTCAGCTAGCCCTTTTCCTCAGTTAATCCTCAGGTTTCTCCTGCTGGTATCTGTCCTGCTATAAAGCAGAGGGCAGCATTTATGCTGTTCCCTTCTCCCTGCTCAGTTGATTGAAGGGGAGAGGAATCAGTCTTCTGGCCCAGGACTTTAAAGATACAGTGTCAAGATTTTCTCCCAAGCACCACTTATTCCCAGGACCACTTTATCAATAACCCCAAGGTCCTTAAATATATAGGACATTTCAAACCTTAAAGGGCCAAGCCAAACAATGGGGTGAGCTGACCATTAGGCACCACTATCCGTAAGAGGGCAGACCAACCTGTCACAGTTATATTAAAGGTAGGCATGTGCTCTCATACTTGGACCATGGCCTTCATGCTAGTATAAATGGTAGTAAGGAAAAGCAGCAGGTGAGGTGCCATGTTGCTCATGTTTTTATGATGGTTATGTCTCACTGGTCTACACAGTTAAGTCGATGCAAGGCAGCTTACATCGACATAGCTATGTATGCATCTATATTTAAGTTTTGCTCCCGCTGACATAGCTGCCCCATTACACTGACTTAACACCGCCTCCCTGAGCAGTACAGAGTAAAGGTTAATGTAGTTAGGTTGAAACGCTGTGTTACTTATATTGAATGCTAGTGGCCTCTGGGAGATGTTTCACAATACACCACCCTGACCACTCTGGTCATCATTGTGAACTCCACTGTCCAGCTACCAGCTAGCATGGAACCACCCTTCCCCTATAAAGCCCCATGAATTTTTGAAATTCCATTTTCTGGTTGTGGTTGCCCATCTTGGAGTGCTCATCTAGCAACTGCTCAGCTGACCATGCCGGGTATACGCTGCAGATACACTACTGCCTGGAGTACACAGGAGGTGCTGGATCTTCTGGGTCTGTGGGAGGTTGTGCAGACAAAGCTCAGTTCCAGCCACATAAACATCGACATCTACAAGCAGGTTGCTTGGGGCGTGGAGGAAAAGATCTACAAGAGGGACCAGTTAGAAGTTCTGCATGAAAGCCAAAGGAGCTGCGGCAGGTGTACCAGAAGGCAAGGGAGGCTAACAATCATTCTGGTGTGGAACTGCAGACCTGCCACTTTTACAAAGAGCTGCATGCCATCCTCAGACAAGACCCCACTACCACCCCCAAGAACCATGAGGATACTTTGAAGGAGACTGAGACGGAGCCAGGGCTGCCCAGAGGATTCAGGGGGCCTGGGGGCCCCCCGCCGCTGAATTGCCACCGAAGACCCAGCACTTTGGCGGCGGGTCCCAGGCCCTGAAAAATTCTCGTGGGGGCCCCTGTGGGGCCCGGGGTCTGGGGCAAATTGTCCCACTTCCCCTCCCACTCTGGGCAGCCCTGGTCGGAGCCCCCCCAACACTTCTGTGAACAGTGAGGAGGAGGAATAGGAGGAACAGGCAATTGGGGGTCTAGTTGCATGATGACCCAGGACATGTTTTTGACTCCAGCACAGTCCAGATAGTCTCTACAGTCCAGCATGGTCAAGCCTGATGCAGGGGAAGGAACCTCTGGTAAGTTTGCTGTTTGCTTTAAAATTACAGGGAAGGAATCCCCAAAACAGTAGGACACGTCTTGATTTACTCTTTTTTTTTGTTTACTTATGCTAGAAATAGTGAAACAAACAACAGAAGTAGAGTTGCTATCTGCTTCTCACCCACATCTAAAGTTAGGCAGAGGTGGCCCTGTGGAACAATTGGTTTATGTGCACTGGGATGTCCTGGGAATCCTCTGTAGAGATCTCAGTGAAACTTTCCTGCTGATAGTCTGCAATCCTCTGCTGCAGGTTTCTGGGGAGGGCTACCTTATTTTTTCTACCGCGGTAGGACGCTTTGTCACACTGCTCAGAGATTACTTCAGCAGGAACCATTCCAGCACACAGGCTGGCAGCATATGATCTCAGGCAGCAGACAGATGCCTGCAGAAGCTGTTCAGAGGCACCAACTCTGTGGGTGGTCTGGGGCTGGAGCACCCACGGGGAAAAATTAGTCTGCTTATGGAAACATAATTCGTCTTTATTAGTTCACATCATATGCTGGCTGGGGCTGACATCATTTATAGACATTATTAAAATGTGCATTGGCAATGTTATATTATTATACACAAGCATTCACCAAAGCGTTCATACAGGGCTGCAAAAGACCAAGGACAGGTAGAGCAAACTACAGCAACACACTACTCTGGCTCACTATTAAAATGGTCTTTCAAAGCCTTCCTGAGCCATATAGATCTGCACTGAGTCCTTATGATAGTCCTGGTGTTCAGCTGCTCAAAATCACCAGAGAGCCACTCCACCTGTGTCCTCCACCCCAGCAGAAACTTTTCCCCCTTTGCATCACATATGTTATGCAGGACACAGCAGGCAGCTATATCCATTGGAATATTTTTTTCACTGAGGTCTAATCTCTTGAGTAGACAGCACCAGCGACCCTTCAACCAACAAAAGACACATTCAACTTCTACTCTGTGCTTGCTGAGCCTATAGTTGAAGGATTTCTTGGTGCTGTCGAGGTGCTGCTGTATGGCTTCATGAGCCATGGTAGCAAGGGGTAGGCTGGGTCTTCCAGCATCACATTGGCATTTCAACATTGCCAATGGTAATCCACCAGTTGGGAAAGAAAGTTCCTGTTTGCAACTTTCTGAACAGTCTTAAAGTCTTAAAGTTACATGTGTCATACACCTTCCCTGACCAGCCCACACTGATATCAGTAAAGCATTCCCAGTGATCCTACAAAGCTTCCACTACCATAGAAAAGTAGCCCTCTCTGTTGATGTACTCAGAGGCAAGGTGGTCTGGTGTCAAAATGGGGATTTGCATGCCATCTGTTGCTCCACTGCAGTTTGGGAACCCGATTGCTGCAAAGCCATCCATTATGTCCTGCACGTTGCCCAGAGTCACAGTCCTTCATAGGAGAAGATGATTAATGGCCCTGCACATTTGCATCACAATAACCCCCACAGAGGATTTCCTAACTTCAGATTGCATTGCAAGCTTCCACAGAGCAATTGCCACTTGCTTCTCCATTGTCAGTGTGGATCTCATTTTGGTATGGCTGTGCAGGAAGGCTGGGGTGAGCTCTGCACACAGATCAAGGAATATGGCCTTGTCATCTGAAGGTTCTGCAGCTGCTGCTCATCATCCCAAACTTGCATCACAATGTGATCCCATCAATTAGTGCTTGTTTCTTAGGCCCAGACAGGACCGGCGCTAGGGTTTCTGGCGCCCTAGGCGCCGGGACATTTCGCTGCCCTGCGCGCGGGTCTCTGGCTCTGGCAGAGCTGCCGCAGGCATGCCTGTGGCAGGTCCTCCGGAGCCGCGGATCCCTGACTCTGGGGTCGGGGGCGCCCTGGGCTGCCGGGGCAGTGCCCTGACCCGGGGGACACCTTGGGCTGCCGGCTGCAGGCAGCTGCTGCTGCCAGCAGCTCAGCCCCTCCAGCAGCAGCGGCTGCAACCATTTAAAAATTTTTTGGGGGGGCGCCACTTTTTGGTGCCCCCAAATCTTGGTGCCCTAGGCAACCGCCTAGTTCGCCTAAATGGTTGCACCGGCCCTGCATGAACCCCTCTAAGCTTAATTACCAGCTTAGATTTGATA